>NC_056745.1:712455376-712655376 GCF_019279795.1 Protopterus annectens | reverse complement strand
AAGATGTAACCTTTCACCTCAGATACACTGCTGCATTCAGACAAACACCTCAGAACTAGACCACCAACATGGCCACTGAAGGGGGGGACTGGAAAGACGAAAATGGTCTGTGGCTTCCTGTCTTTGCCGTAAAAGTTACAGTCTTGAAACATTTGTATAGGGCAATTCAAGCCCATAAAATGCACAGTTGCTTTATGAGGGCATGAGTGTGATTATGTGTTCACTGTGCTACGGGACCATTGTATGCATGTCAGGAGAGGATTAAAATGGAAAAGGTCCTCTTCATCATAGTAATGGTAGCTGCAAGAGTCTTACCATAGACAGGGTATGCCTTCATAGCTAAGTGTTCAGAGATAAAGGAGCCTTTGACACCCATCAGTAAATGGATGGGGGGCAGAAGTTCTTCTGTGGGAGGCAGTACAGGTAGATGAACCTCCCAGTGGATTATTTAGAAAAACAATTCTAGTAACTGCAGTCTGAAACCAGCCTGCAGTGTTCAGGTTTAAGAGGAGACGTTCTTGTCAATGTGGTGAAAAACCTTTTAAAAAACTTTGTTTTAGTCTCACTTTGCTGTCTGTTGGCTCAGTCATTCCTCTGATTGGACGAGAATAAACCCATTTGTTGCCAGGAGAGAGAGAGAGACCCACAGTCCATTCCTATACTGTTCAGGGCAAGAGCCTTGTAAGCCCATTTATTCCCCCAGAAGGTGAAAATCAAGTGTTAGGAAGCAGGCCATTTCATGTTCATGTATCATTCCCTCTGTCAATACCTAACCCTCCGCAAGGTAGCCGGTATTTGCTGTATGTCCTGCTTCTCTGAGAATGTCCATGCGTGCCTGTGCACACATGTGATGCCTCCTTCACTTACGTGCAGCACGTAGCTACACCAATTTAATGTCTACTCCTTCAATCCCTGAACACTTCTGCAGGCATCTTTAGTACAGCAGGCCATGTTATCCACTTGCCCCCACAGGACGATTGACCGAAAGTCTGTCACTTCCTCCATCCTACCCCTTGGTGCTTCCAGCCCCCAAGACGTAATCAAACTCTGTTCATTTTGGTTGTATGCAGGGCTTTATCCCTCTACACCTCAGGGACAGAGTCTATCTGGTTCATAGTTAAGGATTTATCCCTCTCTGCCACAAGAATAGGGTCAAGTAATTCTAAATTTAAAAAAAAAATTGTTAATGCATTTTTGCCTTCAGCATGTCTTAGAGACAGGTGGCAGGATGTTACGCAGAGCAGAAATGGCAAGAAAATATTGTTTAGTCTGAAAAAGAAATTTTAAATTATTTTTTTTACCACATTAAGTGCTCAGACAGGTCCTTGTCTTCAGACAAAGCAAAAACAAGTTTTCATAAAGTAGCTGTTTTCCTACAAATGTTCTGTCATAATAGGAATTTCAGTCTTATAAATTAAGTGATAAATAAATAAATGCATGGGTTCCCTTTATAATTTCGAAATACTGAAATCCCGACTTTCAGTATTTCAAAATTATAATACCGAAGCCTTGAAATTCCCAAACACCAAAAGTGCGAAATTCAAAATAACGACTTTCAGAGCTTCTGGTGTTGCGGTGTGTGAATGCATAGGTGTAATTGTAGGTAAGTACGTATGAGTGTGTTGGATAGGGGCTTTAGTGTATGTTAGTGTGTATTTTGGCTGTGATGCGTGTGTGCAAGGGGCTGTGAAATGTGTGTGTGTGTGTGTGTGTGTGTGTGTGTGTGTGTGTGTGTGTGTGTGTGTGAGTTATCTTTGTGTGTGTTATTGTGCGATCTCGGAGTTAGTATATATAAGTGGGGGGGGGGCGCATGGGGGCTTGCCTCCTGCTTGTCTGTAGTGTAGGATTGTTTGATTGTGGGGGGAGATTGTGTGTATGTGTATGTGTGTGGTGTATTTGCACTGAAGGTTCACGATTTTAAATTTCACGGTTGTGGGGTTTCGGTATTTAAAGCTTTCGGCTGTAGAAGTTTGAAATACTGAAATTCGGGATTTCAGTATTTCGGGATTCTATAGTGAACCCTACATGCATACATACAAATATTTCAAGCATGGGCATTAATGCCCTTCTAGCTTGCCAAGATACCAGAGCACTTGTTCCCGTAATAAGTGTCCAGACTATTCTTAAAAATATCTAAACTAATACTTGCTTTAATGTAATTTGGTAGTCTGTTCCATGCATCAGCTACTCTGTCAGAGAACCAATTAATACACTTCTCATTCCTATAGAATCTTCTACATAGGTTATCTGATGATTCTCTAGTACTTTTTGATAACCCCAAACATTCCCAGAGGTAGTTGTCACTAAATGCCCTATATACCTGAATAAGATCTCCTCTTAGATATCTGTAAGAAACACTGTACAAGTTCAGATATTTTAATCTTTTCATAATAACTTAAATTTTCACATCCATGGATGCTGTTGGTATATTTCTGCTTTACTTGTTCTAGTTTACTCATGCTTGTTTTCTTACAGGGTTTCCATATTTATTCCATACTCAAGTTTGGGTCTAATGTAACCAACAAAAATGGACCTCATCATTTTTGATTTCCTAGACTTTATAAACTTTTTATATAACCTATAGTTCTATAACTGTCATTAACCATTTGGTTGATATGATTAGAAAAACTTATAGCTAAATCTACCCATATACCCAGGTCCTTAAATGAGTCCACAGTTTCATTCAATGTGTGCTGTATTAAATATTCACCTTTCAATTTATGTCTCCAAAATCTCATATGGTTAGTTTTTGATGTATTTGTCAGCATATTAGTCTCCTGTGCCCAAATGGCCAATTTAGTCAAATTATTTTGCAGACATGCCTTATCTGTGACACATGTAATCAGTTAACTCAATTTCAGATCATCTACATATAGACTGTAGAACACCTCAGATGAAAAGGTTAGGTCTGAAAGATACAATCTAAACAAATAAGGGCCTAGGGACAGAGCCCTGTGGGACACCCTGACTGCAACCAAGTATTTCACCTGTCCAGTTGCTGTGTGATACTTGCCATGTCCTATTTGTAAGCCGTGCAGCTATCTATCTTATCAAGAGTACATCAATTCCTAGTTCTACTAATTTATTGATCAGTGTTTTGTGTATGACCCTGTCAAATGCTGATGTTACATCTATGTAAATTACATCACAGCACAATTTTTCATTCATTGCTGTTATTGTATCGTTTTAGAACATCATGTTACAGGTAGTAATAGAACTTTTTTCAACATATGCATGCTGATATATGGTTTCAAGTCCCAACCTATCCACTTCTGACAATAACCTATCCAATATTACCTTTTCCATTATTTTTCCACAACATGAAAGTAGACTTATGGGTCTATTTGACTCTGGGTTTGTCCTACTCACCTTTCCTCTGAAAGACAGGTTTCATAAGTTCATGTCTCCAATCTTGAGGAATCTCCCCATATTTATATGACCTAGTGAATAATAGATATAATGGTACTGTAAGTTCTTGCTGAAGTGTTCTCAGGTCATTGTTACTAATTCCGTCTCCTCCCTGCACTTTGTTTGAATCCAGTTTGCTCAGTTCTTTTTCAATATAGTCTAATTTGATTCCAGTATCTAGGGTTACCTGGATGTCACTAGGACAACTTATCACCCCTTTTGTGGAGCCAAACTGTTTTGCATAAGGTTTTGAAAATATATCTATAATCTGTTGTGTCTGTGAATAAGTTTTTGAATCTGCACACAGTTTATCAATTTCTGTGTCTGTACTACCACATCTTCTGTATCTGTAAAGAGGTTTCCTATTATGCTCAATATCTTTATATAAATTTTCTTAAAGTTTTTCTTGATTTTGTCTCACACTATGCTTAATGTGTTTGTCCAGCTTGTTTATTTCAGTTTTCAAAGTTATAGTACTAAAGGAATAAAAGATAATCCACTGCCTTTCTGTAAGACTGCCATCCATCTAAACCAGTTTATATTCTGCCAGAGCCAGTTGCACACCAAACTCCATAAACTTCTTCCACACACTTTTATTTTTCAAAGAGAAAATGGTGTCTGATCATTCACAGACCAACTCAGTACCATCATCTTCACCATCCAGTCTTTGCAAACAACACAACACTAGTTTTATGCTACAAGAAAATGAGGTGCAGTAAATGCTTCTGGGATAAACCAAACATCACCGTATCTGAACTGTCTTGAATATCAACAACCTTGCCTACTCTAGGCACCATGTGGTTTTCCAGTTCTCCAAAGCTTCAGTTATTTTTGCATTCATGTAAATGTTTCTGCAGTTATTTCTTCCAGCAATATACCAATAAAGCATAAACTACTTTTTAGAGTACTTTTGACTCACTTCTGTGAAACTAAAACTTAAATATGCGTTTAGAGAACTGTTAACAGAAAACCTGTAGTTGATGACTTTTTTCCTCAAACAATGCAAGACTTCTCTCATGCTAGGAAGCTGGCTGCAAGTCATGGACGGGTTTATATCAGTCCGTCGAAACGGCTGAATATCGAATAGCAGATGTTCGAACTGTAAAGTTCGAACACTGGTAATCACAAAGCCACGGCCCACCAAATTCTTTTACCAAATTCTTTCCCAGGGAAAGAATTCGGTGGGCCGTTTCTGTGGCTTTGCGAGTATCGGGACTTTGGTGGGAAGTTACGGGTCGGGTTCAGGTAAGTGTGCAATTGTGTGGATGTTAAGGTTAGGGTGAGGGTTAGGTGAGTTAGGGTGCGGGTGTGGTTGGTGTGCGATAGTGAAAGACTTTAGGGTTACGGCGGGATAGGTGAGTTAGGGTTAGGGTGCGGGTCAGGTGAGTGTGTGATAGTGACGGATCTTAGGGTTAGGGTTTCGGTTAAGGTAAGTGGATAGGTAGTAGTGTATGTACGGTTTAGTGTAGGGTTAGATGTAGGATTCTGAGTGTATGTGTGTGGATTGATGTTGTTTTGGTGTGTTTGTGTTGCGTGTGTGTTTCTTGGAACAACGATTTTTTCCCTGGGAAAAAAATCACTGTTTTAAGACTTTGATGTTTTTGCAGTTCGTGGTTTGAAGTTCGAACATATGGTGTTCGAACTTCAGACGTTTCGATGAACTGATATAGACCCGTCATGGGCAGTAGTTTACTGTTTAAAGTTCCCTTCTTTCACATCTTCTGCAGCTCCTGTCCCTAAACCAAGCGGCTTTGGATGAAGACCAACAACCACACTATACACCTGTTTATAAAGGAAATGAAAATGGGCGAAAGCAGGGTGCTACTACTAGCAGGGCAGGACAGTCACGGGCAGAACATCAACAGGGTTTTGGACTGGCCCAGAATCCTCGACAGAGGAATCTGAGGTCGAACAGCAACAGAATGACATTGAGGAACAAACAGAACCAGAACAACAAATGATGAAGGAGTTTAGTCAGCCAGTCATCGTAAGCAGTAATGAGGGGGATTTTAAGATTTTTAATTACACCACCCTCAACATTTCTACTGCCATGGCTGACTTTTTTTCTAAAGGGCTGTCCTTTGTCCCTGACTCTCACATGGACATGGTTAAAACAATTGTGGACCTGAAATTATATGTTCGTAAGTTAAACCTGTTGGCTGTTTTAGGCAAAAATTCTTCACTTATTAGACCATTTAGAATAGCCAGTTTATTTAACCCCCCATTAGTAAGTAATCTTAAAACTTTCGAAAAATCCTGTGAACTAGATTTAAGATTTTTGGCTGTAAGTACAGTTAACAATAGAAATAAACACAGCCTAAATATAACACCTGAAGAACGTGATTTTATAAAATTATTACAGGATTGCAAAATTCGGGTTATGAAACCCGATAAGGGGAATGGGCTTATTTTTATGAATCAAGATGATTATACCAACAAACTCACTACTCATTTGAAAAATGGCCCATATGAAATAACTAGCACCAACGAGGTTAACACAGCATATAATAAGGTTAGGTCCACACTTGAGGATCTGTTTTTGGAAGAGTTTATAGATACAGAAGTCCATTCTTATTTAAACATTGTAGCACCGAGAATGCCTGCTTTCTTTGGAGTCCCCAAAATCCATAAATCCATCTGTGACCCCCCTTTTAGACCGATTGTTGATGGCAGGGGGTCTATTCTGGTTGCCTGTGCCAAGTATGTAGATAGTGTTTTAAAACCATATATAGAAAAGGAAATTCAGATTTGCAAGGACTCATGGGGCTTCCTAGAGAACATCAACAGAATACCCTTTGACCCTAACTTAAGCTTTTTGACTGTGGATGTGAAAAATCTATACACTGTCATCCCACAGCAGTTAGGGTTGGATTGGGTTAGGGAGTTCCTTGAGTCAAGACATGCTGAACAGGACACTATCTACATAACTGAGACTTTATTAGAATTGGTGTTAAAACACAATTTTTTCAGTTTCGACAATTTGGTTTACAGACAAGCTTCTGGGGTGGCAATGGGCTCACCCTGTGGGGGCTCTTTTGCCAATTGCGTAATGGCCCAATGGGAAAACACCTTACTGTTTAATAACCTGCTTTTTAAGGAGCATGTCGCCTGGTACACAAGGTACCAGGACGACATGTTCATGTTATGGAGAGGTTCCCTGGATATGGTGACCTCATTCATAGATAACATCAAATCTATGACTAATTTTTTGGATTTCACATTTGAAGTGAATGACACTGAAATCAGCTTCTTAGATATTAAGCTGAACAAAGACAATCATGCTTCTAGGTTTATTAGTAACATTTATAGAAAGCCCACCTACTCTAATGGCTTCCTCCACTTTGGCAGTTGCCACCCCCTCCATCAAAAAAGAGCGGTTGTTAAGGGGCAGATGGTGAGGGCGGCACGTATGATCACCAAAGATGAGGACTTCCATGATGAGTGTAGTAATCTGACTAGGATGTTTTCCAACAGGGGATATCCCGATTCACTCATCTTAGAGATTTCATCTGAAGTTAGGTTCAAAAGAGAATCCGGGCATTTTAAGCCCATTCTCAATAGAGAAGAGTTGAATGGGATAACTAACCATGACACTATGGTTAATCAGAATAGAACAGGTAACGAACCAGACATGGGAGTCAGGTTTTTGTGTACATTTTCTATTGACCATCACTTTATAAGGGAAATTCTACAGAAAAACTGGGCAAACATAATGGAAGACACAAACCTGCGCCAATTGCTAGGCACAACACCAAATATAACTTTCAGAAAAGGATTTAACCTAAAAGCACTATTGGAAATGAACAAATGCACTACTTTTAATAGGGTTAAAGGTATGACCAAATGCGGGTTTTGTAATCAATGTAAATTTGTACAGGAGGGTAGCCATGTCACAATAAATAATGCAAAATACAGGGTAACTGGCAACTATACTTGCTCCTCTAGAGCAGTTGTTTATGTAGCAAGCTGTAGGCAATGCCCTGCTTTCTACATAGGAAAGACTGAAAGGGCATTGCACAAAAGGATGTATGAACATCTATATGCTATTTCTAAGAAGGATATTAATAATGCATTAGCTTACCATATTGTTCAGAACAAGGATCATTACTTTAATTTTACTGCTTTGAAGCAAATTAGGGCACAAGCTAACTCAGGTCCATGGCAATTAATATTAGAAAAAGAAGAGTTGCTATGGCAACTGAGGACGGCCGCACATATATACCCAGGCCTGAATGAAGCGATATCGCTCACCTGCATCTTGAAGCTTTTGACCCTTAGGAGATAAGGTTCTATTTTGTATGTAACACAACATGGTAAGGAGGGGATTTTTATAACACACATTAATAAGGTTATGATTTTTTCAAAATATGGTTCACTATTAGTATTATTAAACTGTTGATTTTTACGTCAACTTGTTTTTTACGCTGCCTAGGGTGGATTTTTAATGATGTTTAATAACAAATATCCACTAATATCACCATCAGAACATAATAGTTTTAGTTAAACACAAGGAAATGTAAGAAAAACATGGTTCTTTTTTGCATTTGAATGCACCATGCCCAGGCACATTTGTAAATGGCGAGCAGGGTTTTGTTTGCCTACGAGCTGTAACATCTGGTTATGGTTGCGCTCGTTGAACTATGGATGGGAGTGTAGTTTGAGTGACAAGGTGATGATGTTTATGGCACGGTTCCTTTTCTTAACGGAAACCGATTAGGAAACATTTTTATTGTAACAACATAAACTCAGTTTGATTTTACTTTTACGAGTGATTTATAGTTTCAATTGTTTTGTGCATTGCATAGTATAACAACATATATTAATGTTTGTAATTGAAAGAGTTGTGAGTGTTGTACAACTTATGGTTTTATTAAGAGTTGTATTTTTAAACAATAAAAATGGGGTAACAGAGTGGTTCGGATTTTAAACAGTGTTTTTAAGTGTTTTTAACATTCAAATTGGTATGGCATTTAGTTTAATTAAAATGGTAGTCTGTTAATTGATTAATTGACACCCTATTTAATGGGGAAGCTGTAACAAGTGAATGTTTCATTTTTGTCTGAAGAAGGAGAGATACTAATCTCTCCGAAAGTGCTTGTGTGTAATAAAAGTTCTAACGTTACAGTTTCGAACTATCGTTGCTTCATTTGCAGTTGACATCGTACTTGGCAGAGAGTATAATAAGATTTTATTACGTGCTTGGCGGAACGCTATCCCTTGGCTTTTTTGTGTTTCGACAGTTTGTTTGCCTTTTTGGATTCCCGTCATGGGCAGTAGTTTACTGTTTAAAGTTCCCTTCTTTCACATCTTCTGCAGCTCCTGTCCCTAAACCAAGCGGCTTTGCATAGGTAGTTTGCAGTGTTACAAAAAACTGTTTACAAGAACCTGAGAACTAACAGATATAGCCATCAGTTCCAGTTGTTTGTGGCCTAGAAAGTCTTTTAAGCTTTTTGCTTTAATTCCTTTTTTACTCGTTCACCCGTGGAATCCTAAGGATGATGTGGGTGCTGTAAAAAAAAAAGTTTTTCCCGTCCTCAGACATACTAACTAGCCAGCCTTTGCATTCATCAGTGAGGTTCTTGACATAGCGTCAGTATTTTCTTCTGTTGCAAATCATTTTTCCATTACACATATACTAGGTTATGACCATTGTGTCTTTCCACCCTCTGACAAATCATGGTCTTGTAAAACTGACTGGTAGTGCTTGTTGCCACGTTGTACTCCCTCTTCCCACTGCTGTTCTCCTTTTTCATACGTATATATATATATATATATATATATATATATATATGTGTGTGTGTGTGTGTGTGTGTGTGTATCTCTCCTGTTACTAAGGAGGGCAGTAATGGGTGCTAACCCTAAAATTACCCTTTTCCCCAACCCTAACCCTACACCTTAAGGTCATTAAAACCTTCTCATAACACTCCCACTATTCAGACAATTTTGAGGCTAATGTTACAGGGGGAGTCAGTTTTAATATCGATAGAAGAAATAGTTTTTGTCTCTCGATATTATTGTTTTATTTATTTATTTTTTTTTTTGGTATTGTGTGTGGTTGAACTTATTTTGTCATTGTTTTACATTATATATATATATATATATATATATATATATATATATATATATATTATATATATATATATGTATATATATATATATATTGTTTTATTTATATATATATATATATATATATATATATATATATATATATATATACATACATATATATATATATATATATATAGATATAGATATAGATATATAGATAGTTTACTATCAAAATTCTGATAATCTGTTGTTCGAGTAATTTCTTACTGGAACCGAATGTACGCAAATGATAACATCGTTTCCTCACACCAATGAATGCGGTAATGTCGATATGTCAAATTCGTCATTATTGACATTACCAAACTTACCTTAACATCTGGAGATGTTCTACAAACGTTTTGCAGGGGGCAAGCCCTCCTGCACCCCCCACACCCCCTGCTAGTTATATATTCCAACTACAAGATGGCACTACAGTGAGGAAAGGGGCAAGCTTCCTGATACCCTTGACTTTCTGAACAACGCCTGCGCCGTCCAATATATATATATATATATATATATATATATATATATATATATATATATATTAGCAGAAGTAGTAGCATTCATAGGAAACAAACTGGTATACAGTTAAACTTCGTACATGAAAGTCCTTGTGATTTCACCTTGCTGCAACAATTAAAAAAGTCATAAGCTATTTCAGACTTCAGCAAAAGTCTTTTAATTTTGGGTCTGTAAGCTACTGTGATAGTATGTACACTTAATAGATACAGGTCATCTAAGTTTGCTTCAAAAACTTTATTTCCCAAAAGTTTTAATTCAGTAGTGTCTTTCCCTATAAAACGTGTGGTCTGCTAACATCACCAGCTGTCTCATGCTTCTGATGTACACATGCTTGGCATTGCTATCATAGACATCTTGGTACAGTTGGCAAACTAGTACAGTCAGCTATCTTATTTAAAAACAGTGGCCATCCATAAGCAGACCATTATTATAATGAACTAAAACCAAGCTCAAATTCACATGTCCTGCCATAGACATTCTTCCAGGTGACTTTCTTAGTCTTGCATTTGGTGGAATTTTCTATACTTTTCACATATTAATTAACCAGTCTTATCACTGAAAGTCGTGCCCATGAGTACTGACATGTGTCTGACATTGTTCCACTGCACAAAGGTGGCACTTAAAATGAATCATCCAACTACAGGACAGTTGTTCTGTACAAATAGCTGTCTACATACCCAGGTGACCTACAGTGCATCGTTCAGCATGGATTTTACTCAGGCGATAATGCCTAGACTGTACTTTTGGCCTTCACTGACATCATGCAAACTAAAGCAAACTCAGCTAAGGCTTATGTATTGACTCTTCTCTGATTTTTCGGAAGCCTTTGCCAAGGTCTTACAACCTGTCCTGATTGTATGACTTAGAACCCTCAGTATTACTCCTAGAACCATCAATTGGTTCTCAATCTGCACTAATTTGAGAACACAATTTGCATGAATTTAGTATTTAAATTATGTTTTTGGCAATGTGTATTCAGTTCTGAATAGGTTATTGTTAAGATAGAAGAGCTTAACTGAGTTTTTAATAAACGAGAATTGTGATATATACTGACATTTTCTAGTTGCTGTTTTTAAATAAGCTCAAGTCTTATATTTATTTAATTTTTCATTTGATTTTTTTCACATTTCCAGCTGCTTTTGAGATTTTTTAAATTCTTCATTGCTAAAAGGAAGTATTATTTGTCTCCAAATCTCTGGACACTTGCCATTTTTCAAGTTTTTAACTCTTCTGTGTAAAAAGGGACAGGTGGTAACACTACCATTAAGTGTAATTTCTGCATGCTTTGTCAACTTGTATATGATCTTAAGTGTTTTAATATTGGAGCCTTTATCCCCAGTCAGATTGTCCCAGTCAGCAGTTGTAAACAAGTTAATAAATAAGTGCATATATAAACAGGCCTTTCATTTGTCAGTTACTTTTTGCCCTCATGCTTGCCAGTCATCAGTCCTTCCCCAGTCAGACACACACGTTCATTTCTCCACTCTATGGATTCCCTCAAGAGTTGAGAGGGACAGCTACATGAAGGGGATGTGTTTTCACCTGCATCCTGTCAGTGAGACCAATTTGAATAGCTAAACCCATCCCCTGTGCAAGGACATATACCACATCACCACGGTGGCTCACAACTTGCAAATTTGCTGTCCTGCACAGTCACTATGAGAGCTGTCTCACATGCTCTCAGAGAGAGCCTAACACCCCCACCAAGCCACCACTGTATATTGCTGGCCCTCCTCTGAGGACAATGGCAGTAGGTACAGCTGACTTTGGCCTCCCACCTCCCAGGATGGTCCTGCCAATCTTTTCTGCCAGCACTCTTAAGGTCCTAAACCACTATTTGGCCTCAGTTATCCTGGCATATTGTCAAAGCATTACCTGTCTATGCCATAGCCACTTGCACAAGCAGACTCTTCTTTGTCCTCCACTGAAGGTAATTTGCTTACTCATTGAAATACTGTGCCACAAGAACAACCCATATCAAGTTTGTACAGTTATTTAGGATATGCTACATAACAATAGATATTCAAGACTATGTTTCTGCAGTAGGCAATTTCCCACCATACAAATGCACAGCTAAATTACATGTTCTTTCCTTAGTGGAGTATCTGTGCTTCCTGTTCTGCCTGGACCAGTTCCATCTTCTCCTGGGACACTTTAAAAATAATTGTTGTTTTGGCACTGTATTACTGATTGCTGAAAATGTGGGTGGTAGAGGACTGGAGGAAAGGTGGACAGGCCACCGCTATACTGATGCACAGGCTGACATCAGCAGGTAATTCTGGAAGGACAGAATAGAGGAGGTAATAGGGTCCTTTGTGAATAATTCTATCTCATTTAAGCAGCGCAATATTATTTGAACTCTGAACCTGAGGCATAGCTAGTTGTGCTTACTCCTGGTGCTGGGTGCAGTATGCCAAACTGGTGCCCCTTCAGAGAAATAAAAGAGAAGCTCATCTTGGCACTGGAAGAGCAAGAAAAAAGCTTATTTACTTTAAACTGTAGCAAACTGCAAAAGGTCTGCTGCAGCTTATACCATGCAGAACACTACAATGCTCCAGTTTTGCTGCAAGTGCAATACCAGCATTTAGGAGTCGGTATGCACTGAAGAGCGTTTGGGATCATCCAGTTGTGCCCAAGGCAGCTGCCCCTCTTCATCCCTCTCTAGCTACATTACTGCTCATCCATCCACAGCCCCTTTTTCCCATTTTTGCACATGGCGTGGTAGTTCTTCCACATCACACACATGCATGCACACTTAAACCTATGGCCAGTTTAGAGTGCCCATTCCACCTACTTACTGCCCAAGACATCTTAAAATCTTGGGAGGTTGCTAGTCAAAACAGTGACACTGTTAAGTTGACAAAACACAAAAAAATGTATTTTGCAAAGGGGGAGGCAAGACTGCTGCATCCCCCAGTATGAGGGCAGTACCCCATACCCCTAAACTATATTTATGTTTTTTTTGTTATATATGCATCAACTTGAAGACTCTGTGATCACAGAAACTCAGAGAATAGGGAGAAAGTGAGGAAAATGCAACAGTAATCTTCTCACGGTACTCTGAATCTAACCACCATGACTGGACACTTCTTCTTTCGGCTTTTCCCGGTTAGGAGTTCCCACAGTGGATCACCTGTCTGCTCATGATTGGCAGTGGAGTTTTACAGTGCTGAGTTGCCAGCCTGGCACCCAACCTTCCACAGAAGGCACACACACACACGCGCACTCACACCTAGGGCCAATTTAGAGTGTCCAGTCCACCTACAGCATGTCTTTGGGATGTGGGAGGAAACCGGAGCACCTGGAGGAAACCCATGCGACCACAGGGAGGCCATGCAGACTCCACACCGAAGGCACCCCAGTCGAGGATCGAACCAGAGAACCTCTTGCTGTGAGGTGTCAATGCTAACTGCTGCACCACCATGGCCGCCCAACCACCATGACTGGACACTAGTGATGTTTAATGTATGACACACTGAACATTGATGAACTACCTGGGTGGCAAGCAGTAGGGCTCCCAAGGAAGTTATTGCTAAGATATTTATAGACCCTGATGTTGAAAACCTTGCAGGAATTAGATTTTTCTGTCTACATGCATATAGCCATGACAGGCTACTGCTGTGGTTCCTACCATAAGTTATACTCTCCGCTATATTTCCAGTGTTTGTCCACAAAAAGTAGCAGAATTCTAGAACAAGACCAAACCATGAGGCAGGTCTATCTCTTCCAAGTAACATTTAGGGTAGTTAATTAGCGTGTCTGTTATTTTTTTAATTAGCTATTACAGCATATAAAAAGGACTGCTTCATGTTTTGATTCTGATAGTTTTAATTCTTGAAATGTGTGGGGGGGGGGGTGACCCAGCAGATAGGAAGAACGCCATAATTAAGGGTCTCCTTGCGGTGGGCATTTGAAGAAAGATTAATGGTTTGTTGACCTAAGATAAGCACTTTGTTTATTGTCTGTGGTTGAGGAACACACCAGCTTGATTGTGGTAGTACTCCAAAGCAATTTCAGAAAGTTTGACTAGTGTCCATCACATCAATAGAGTGCTCTTTGGAGATCTAATCTGTGAGTTTTGTCCAGCATTAAATGAGGTTATGTCATGAACAATAAAGTTTCTACCTCAGTGAGAAAGCAACAGCTCCAGACATTATGGGATTTGTTACAAGCATTCAGCATTTGGTAGCTTCAACGTTGTGCCTTGTTTTTGATTTCCGTACAGAGAATGGTCCTTGAGAGATCCAAACTAGCGTCATATTGCCTTAATTTAGTGGAAGAATATTAATGCCTTAATAGGAGACACCCTATTATCAAGTGTTTTCACAACCTTGGATGCCTGTTTACTGCCTTCACCCATTTGTACAGGATTCCTAGTGAGGTAGCTGAATCTGTCATGTCAGTGCTAATTATCCTTTAATCTGTGACATTTTTTTGGGGTCTGAGACTTTCTGCAGCCACTTGTTATTAACTTGTGCTTTTTCATATGGTTACTTATTATGCTATGTCTGATTCTGTATGTTTTTTTTAACAGCTCATTACCAACTTATATTTTAAATATGTTTCATTCTGCTAACCAAATGAATCCCACTAAATCAGTGGCCCCTTTAGGAGTTGTTACTTTGTACACTGGTTGAAACACTGTTATGTTGAATGATGTTGCAGATTATTCCCATTGCTACAAGGTGCAGCGACCCTTGGAATTGTTGTATTAAGTAAGTGAGTATCAGTGCAGTGCTCTCTCCTTGGGTGTTACTCCCCCACAGAAAAGTGCTATTTTACTTTACTGTGTGAATACCAGTTTGGGTGTTTTTGAACAATTTGTATTCACACAGTAACTTTGTGTTAAGCTGGGGAGGAAAACTCCAAACCTAGGTACTTTTTACAGCGCGATCACTCAGCTGAGTCAGCATCATGTTTTTGGGTGACTGAAGGAAACTAAACAAACAAAATGTTTGCAAGCATCCAGAATGGGCATGGTGTAAACCTCCACATTCTCAAGATATGGACTACACAGTGTTCAGATGTGTTGAGTAAAAACTGTGCATTTCCAGGTCATACATAAAGCATAATATCTTACTCTAATTAATTAATTAATTAATTAATTAATTAATTAATTAATTAATTAATTAATTAATTAATTGCATGGCTAGAAGAATGAAGTGACCATGCATTGCTTTTTGATCTATTCATTTCTAACATTGCAGATATACTAGAAGGTGTAGCTATCTGCTGAATTTCCAAAAGTCAACAGAGTGGACAGACAGAAAGGAAGGATTTAATAGTAAAGGAAAAACTGGATTTATGTTACTCTGGAAAAACAAAACAGTACACCCTGTAGGATGAGCAGAAGTAACTACCACACAATGTGAGGGATAGGGAGAGAGAAGGCGGTGGAGAGAGAGAAATAAGGACACTCGGGTGCAGTAAGAAAAGCAAGCAGAATGCTGGAGCACCTACATGGTTTAGAAACAGCAAGCAGGAAAGGCTTGTGCTAAGGCAGTACTGCACAGAGTTCAGGAGGTATCACCTGATAGAATTTATTTACTGCCATGAGGTGCAGCAGAAGAAAAGATGGTGATGATGATGATGATAAGTAGGAGGAGCATTCAGCAGATGAGACACAGTAAAATATGTCGGCCCTTACAAGGTACTGCCCTGACGTTACTAGTCTTTTCCTTACTTCTACTCTTGTCTAAAGCCTTCAACACAGTTTGTTAGAGTTAACTTCTACTTCAGGTGTCCTGACTAGGCCTGTCTCAGCCCACCCTTCTGTGGTTCAAAAGCTACCAGTCCAATAGGTATCAGTCAGTAAAATGGCACTCCACACTCTCTCCTTACCTCGCAGTCATCACCGGTGTACCACAAGGCTGTATACTCGGTCCCCCCCTCTTTAACATTCTCACCAACACCTTCTATACAACCACACAATAGGCCATCTTAATACAGTATTCAGCTGATTCCATTCTCTTTTGCAAATGTAACAACACGTTATACCTCCAAAAATTATTCAGGAAGCTTTAACAGCCACTGAAATGTGGTTTCATAACTCACAACTCTTGCTCAACCAAAAAAAAAACAAACTACTGCTTTTTTCCCCAAATCCCTCTCTCATTAAAAAAATAAATAAATAAATAAAGTCCTCTGTTTTGATAATACAACATTGAAGTTACTTCTCATAGCAAATTATCAGGGGTGATAGTAGATGATAATCTTACAGTCGACCTACATGTACAGAATTGCATAAGAACAACTCATCAAAAACTAGGGATGCTTTTCAGAGCCAAAACCTTTCTCATCAATGCAATTAAAACTACACTTGCCTCCACTTAACCACTTCCCACATTTCTTTATGGTGCTCACATCCTCATTAACCACCAGGCTTCACAAAAATTTAAACTTGAACAGTGCTATAACAAAGTTGCCAAATTTGCAGCAATTACCCTTTTCAGAACCCACCACTGTATAGCATTAGAATTGCCTCATCAACTAAAGTTTATGCAGCTTCTTGCCACCTATACATTTGTCCAGCATCCATCAGCCTGTCCTGCACTAAAAATCATTCTACACAACTATGTTCCCAGTTGGTCATTGTGATCCAGTGATCAAAACCTCCTGTCTGTCTGTCTACAAACGTATCAAATCTGCTGGGCATTGTCTGTACTCATACACAGTTGCTAAGGCCTGGAACTCATTACCTGTATCCATTAAGTTAATACCCTCCCTATCTTTCAAAACCACTCTGAAAGACTTACTAGCTAAAATATGGGTCTTTTCTTCCTCAAAACCAGGATAAACTATATGCCTAAATGTGAGCAAGTACTGTTTCATTCCTTATACCTCCTTACTCTCCCTTCCTCACTTACTTTGTTACTTCTGTCCAATTCTCTTCCCTGACTTTCTCTCAAATATGCCATAAGCCTGTTTTCCCTCACTTCATATTGCAATTCCTGTTTGTATTAGAATAACTTACCTTTAATTAATCTACAAGCTGCCTAAAATTTCTCTAAATATTAAATGATTGTCATATAACTTGTATTGATTTTTAAGCGATGTTTTTATATTATGTCTAATTTGTTATAATTATTTAAACTGCAGATGTTTTTGTTTTATTTTTGAAGATTATAATGTTATTGTACATAAAATTTTTGTTTTATAATAATTTGGAGCGTTTCTCCCTGGGCCTCCTCTGAAATTGGGCTTCTACCTAATCAGACTTTCCTGGTAATCAAACATCAGTAAATAAATAAAAGAATAAAATGGAGGAATAACAACACAGTTAAGAATTTCAAGGACATTATCACAGTACTGAAAGAGAGTAGTTCTCAGAAAAAGACAGATGGGACAGGAGGAGGATGTCTGTCTGCACTGAAAGTGATCAGACTTCAACTATCGTCCCCGGTCACAGATGGCTGGGGTATTCACGGCGGGGGTTACAATATTACATAACTGTTGTGTGATGGTGGCCAGGCATCACAAGGAACAGACTCATGCATTAATTAAGTAACAACACTCAGTAGCTGGCTGAGTAGCAGTAAGTGCATGCATGCTTACACATGCTTTCCCATCATCACTCACTGCAAGCTAAGACAATTAAGGCTACACAAAAAAGAAAAATCTGCTCCTCTTTGTATATTTGATGGTTTCACCTCTTCAGTGCCTATTCTTTTCTAACCCAATAAAAAGAGGTGCATAGAGAATAAAAGGCATTATGGGAATTTGCTGAGTCCTAAGATTTCAAAGATGAAACAAAAAAAGAAAAACTTGTCAAAAACAAGGTGGACTGGCCTGTTAAGACAAGAGACTAATATGATATTAATAAACAAGAAATTTTCAGTCGATCCCAGTTAGGTGCTTTATGTAGTTGTGAGGTGCAGTGCTGAATGACTGTAACAGACTGTTTTAAAGGAGGTGTTCTTGTTCTGACTCTATAGATCGTTTGTAAGGTAAACAGAGAATGGTAATGAAAGAGAGAAAGCATTCAGTGTCTTGTATAAGAAAATAATTCTGATTTTAGTATACAGGCAAGTTGCATCTAATTTTTGCTCTTCTGCCTAGGAATTCCACTAGCCTTTCCCTTGGGGCCAGCAGGCCTCCTTATCTCTATGAAGTGCCAACCTGCTTTTGGCATTTCTTTCTCCCTTTTACCATTCTTCTCCTGAGTCTGTCCCCTTTTGCTACCGTTTTTTGTTATCCTTATGTCTTCTTCCTTTTTCCACGACACCCTTTTTCTTCTGCTGACGGTTCTTATTCCTCTCTCTCTCCTTCCCATCATTTCCTTTATACAAACTTCTCACATTATTTTCCCTTTTGCACACATTATTACTCTGCCTGTATTTCTTACATATTCTGTGTCGCTTTCCGTCCTTAGTTTTTTGTCTTATGTATGCTCAGCCGTCTTTTGTCTTGTATCCTCTCTGATGTATTTATATGTGTATGTACATGTGTGTATGTTTTAATGACAGGTCACTTGATGTACATGCATCCTTCATTTTCATTATGTGAACATAAAATGATTGTTGCTTTGTGTCAGAAAATTATGTATTTATAAATATTATTGATATTTAAAAATGTAACTAACCAGCACATCTTTGTGAGTCATTTATTATATATTTATTTTGTTTTTAGTCTTGGGTTTTTTCTGTCTGGGCCACCACTGAAAATGTGGTCTTCTCATTTGGACTTCCCTGGTAAACAAACACAAAGTGCGTGTAACTAATGAAGGTTGATATGATTTTCTGACTTAGGAGATTCGTCTCAAATTAATGGGACCTTATTGACTAGATGGTCGGAAGATTCCTAAATTGCTGTGGGGAGGGGATGATTCTGCTGCATTGGGAGGTTTATATAGTTACCATCTTAACCACCAAATGTAGCTTCCATTTTCTGCTTTTCTGTAACATATGTAAGATATGACTGCTTTGTCTCAGAAGCTCATATGCAGTCACTAAATACAAAATGTGATGCTCATCTGGTGATATTGTTTATTCAGTATTGTGTGTAAAAGCTGATGTGTTACCTCTTACTAGAGCAGCACAGATTTACAGTGTAGCCTGAATGAGATTTTGATTAAGTTTGAGATAAAGGACTATGAGATATGAATGTTTTTCATTCGATGTTGTAAAATCTATGTTCATCTGTTGAAAGCACAATGTTTCTTTTTGGTGCTTTGTTGTGTGTCTGCTGTAATATGGATGTGTATCACATGTGGATACTGATTCCCCTATTCTTAAGTAATATAAATACATGTCTTTTGTTCCCAGCATTATGTCAAAGCATCGAAAGAATGTAATCAGCTGCGTTACAGTTCACGACTCCCCTGATTCTGATTCCTCCAGCAACAACAGTCCTTACGCTGTGACACATCATGGTGCTAACAACAAAGAGAGTGCTTTCAATACCAAGGCAGTAGTCAACACCCAATGCAGTGGCAACCCCCGGACTATTATTGTTCCACCAATGAAAACTCAGTTGAACGATGTCCTTGTGGAATGTGACAGTCTTGTAGCAGGTAAGGAGTGCTGCTTCACTTGTTTCTTTCTGAGCTGGGTGAGTATTTGTTTATAACTGTACAAGCAATGTTTTCATTAATCTAGTGTTTTTTGCACATATATGTATCAATTAGTCTTTCTACAGAATATTGTCTTGCTTTGGGTCACACTGTATTGCATTAGATCACATGTTTAGCCTGTAGTTGTCAGGTACAATAGCTACATAATAAGATTGTTGCTAGAAGTCAAGCTGGTACTATCCATAGTGGCATTTTCAGGTTAAAGTCTTCACATCCTGGAATAATTTATCACAGGTAACCTCAGAGGGTTTCCAACCAGTTTGAGGCTTTCAGGAAGTAAAGTCCATATCCCAGTGATGTGCTTAATATTTTTCCTTTATTTCTGTCTTTACTCCACTGTGCATCTGCTGATCACCAGTCCAGTTGTTGCGAGTGAGGCCATTCATCTCTCTAGGAGTGAGTGTCAGTCATGGCATGGCCTTCATACAGGCAATCATCAGGAGATTTTTCTTTCTGCATATGTGTCAGTAAGCATTTAGGTGATGGATGTGTAGTTGGAACAGCGGAAATTATGTAATTTGCTCACATGGGTGATCTAGCCTCTCAACAGCCTTGCCCCCCTAGTAAGAGGATATCTCCTGGCATATATATGATCTCCAATGGGGATGCATTGAAGAGTGATGGATCCACAGATGTGTCCCCTTTCCCACTCCACCCCCAGTGAGAGGCAGGCAGACAGACAGACAAAACTTCATCATTCCTTTCCATACTTTGCTGGCATCTCCAATGCCTGGTTCACTAACTGAACCCATGTCTTCTGGGTAATAGCTGTGGCTTTACTTCTCTATACAACTGAGCCTGAAAAGATGTGCCTTATGTATTGCTTTGTGTGTGTGTGTGTGTGTGTGTGTGTGTGTGTGTGTGTGTGTGTGTGTGTGTGTGTGTGTGTGTGTCTGTGAATGTACATGCCACATGTGTGTGTGTGTGTGTGTGTGTGTGTGTGTGTATATATATATATATATATATATATATATATATATATATATATATGTGTGTGTGTGTGTGTGTGTGTGTGTGTGTGTGTGTACACGTGATGAGGAAGACACTGAAACATACTAATTGTGCCATATGAGTGACAGAATAGACATCAGGATGTCAGTGGTACAAAAGGAAATCCAGCCATGCCATCTTTAGTTCATTCTTATCTTAGTTTGCTAAAGATCAAATTAATTGTTCTGAAAGCATCACCAGTGTGCTGGATAGGCCTTTCTTCTAGAACTAGCTGATAAGTACCCTCTTGGGAAACAATTAGCTTCTATTTTTTGTATTTAAATTGCCTGCTTGATGGCAGTAGCTTTAATGCAGTAGGGCTAGATGCAGGATACTAATAAAGTAAGTTGTGTGTATAAAGCAGATCCCTCACAAAAACTTTCACAAATGTCTTTTTTTTTTTGCCTGGGACCTGAGCATGACCCCATTGTATAGTGTTTAACCAGAGGACTATAAAATGAAAGATCATATCTCTTTGAGACCGTCTTAAGAAAATGCTATATGTCTTGTGTAAGAACATCATGACATCAGATAACTCTGCTGTGCAAGCCCCAGTGAAAACAAAAGAAGTACTAATTGAAGGGTTCTGAAGTGAATGTACTGAAAGACTTACAACTTTCTATCTACATCTAAAAGACCCCCCCTGTAAGCTGAAGGGTGATTGGCTTGATGAGATGCTTTTGCAGCCCATAACCCCCCAGTGAAGGTTAACATATACTCAGATGATGGCACACCCTCACAAACAAAATAACTCCGGAAGTCAGCCAGACTTGGAGGCCTGTCTGTGAACATCTGGTTCCAATGCCCATATCACATCTGGTTCCAATGCTCATATCATTTCACCTTGAGGTTGAGGACTGTATTCCCTTGGTCTTTGTCAGTAAGGATGGCTGTGGTTCCTATATGAAAAGTCTATAGACACCCACCCACATCTTAAGGCCTCTAAGGCAGTCTGTACTCCCAAGTCCAGTACCAAATAATGTAGACAAAAACAGACGTCTGCCAATTTGCCACAGCATGAGCTGGGTGGGCCCTCATCCCATTACCTCTTTTGCTGCAAGGTAATGGAGCAGACAGCTACAAGTGCTGGCTCCTGAAGTTCAGCTTACCCCACCATCTGAGTGGAAGATAAGTTGGAAAGGATACAGGAGTTATGTTTTTGCATGTCACAGGACAAGATGCCATGAAAACATTTAGTACTTTCACCTTCCAGAAGATTGGAAAACACAACGTAACAACAAAAATATAGAAATGTGAGGATTGTTGTCAGGCTAGAAAAAGCTGCTGGTAACTCATGTATTCTGTACAATAAACCAAGGCTGAGTGGAAACTGTAGCTGCTTGCATTACTGAACGTATAGAGCAAGAGACTGAATTGGGTGCATTACATGATTCACTTGATGAGAAACAGAGTACTTTGTGGTATATATCAGACAAGGGGCAGACTTTTAAGAGAAGCAGACTTGACCTTATGTAAAGCTGTAGATGCTTGTAAAGTTAGTGAAATTACAAGTACACATTTATAGAAATTAACTGAATAAACGTATGTACATAAGATAAAAATGTGAATTAGATAAGTGAATTAAATGTGATATCTCTGTTGATATAGAGGAATATGGACCTATATGCAACTAAGATGAACCAGGTTCAGCTAGAGACTCAGGCACTGCAGGAAATGGACAAGGATAGACAGAAAGAATAAAAGAAGAAAGATTGTAGAGCACAAGTTTTGAGCATGTATCCTGTGTAGAATCTCCAGTTGAGATCAAAACTCACTGGAGATGCTTGTCTTTTAAGGGGCAGGGCTGATTTGTGGGATGCCTCTTGTGGAAGTAAGAAATGTCCATTACATATATA
Organism: Protopterus annectens; assembly: GCF_019279795.1. Lineage (NCBI taxonomy): Eukaryota > Metazoa > Chordata > Ceratodontiformes > Protopteridae > Protopterus > Protopterus annectens. The sequence continues at coordinate 712,632,942 of NC_056745.1, read as the reverse complement.
CTCTTAGGGAACTTACAGGCAAGCATGTTGTTTATTAGGGCCATAAAAAAAAAACATTCCCTCACATGGATTGCGGATTGGTATAATGGTTAAGGTGTTTACCTCACAGACACAACATATAGGGTTTGAATCTCACCTTTGAGGGAAATTGCTTAGGCTTAAAATGGCCTACAAAGTCAGCTATCCTAGTACTTACCTGAAAGCTATGGATGACAGCACCTCTCCCAATGTTCTTTCCATAGGCAAATGAATGGACTGTTCGGCTGTCACCCTGAAGGGATTACAGCAGCTGGGGGTGCTTGATGGTTGGAAGAGTGCCAAACCAAAACGAAAAGTAAAAGACTAAATTAAAAATGCAGCCTTAGGTGAAGATGCACAATAACTGTAATGTCAATGAGGAAGAGAGACATGTGGTGCCCAGGAAGTAGAGAATAGTTAGAATACAAGCCTCATGTAATAAGTATTCATGTAAGCATGAGAAGAAGTATCCAGCATTAAATAAGTATTCTGAAAGCTGTGAAAAAAAGAATCATTTCATAAAGAAAAAAAATGAGTGTTTCAAAGAGCTTACATGATACTTAAAGAAAAAATGAAAAAAAGGTTATGAGTAGAATTGACATTAAAAGGGTTGAGATTATGAAATACAAGAGTAAAGAGGCAGCTAGTCAGATTCTTGTTAAGAGGAGCTTTGAATTAATAGTGGTACTTTAAAATCGCCATAGGTGCTGAATAGAACATTTTTTGAAAAAAATATTTTTAAAGCATTGATGTAAAACATCCAAGAACCAAAAACAACAGAGGGACAACTCAAACTCCAAAAGCATAGAAAAGTTTAATCACCGCTTTCGTAAAAACTTCTTCAGAATGAATACACAGTAAAATCAAAACTGTTTAAATACACTTCAGATCAATTAAAAAACACCAATCATTCAATTAGTAAAATTTAACAAGATTTAACAAAACCTTGTTATAATGTTAACTTCCTTTCTTCTAAAAAACACTTAATATTTATACTTTTGTTCAGTCCTGGTGGACTGTTAGCACCCAGTCTTAGTTGCCATAAGGTTTCCCTTCTTTCAACCCTATTTTTAATATTCCCCCTTCGCAGATCTTTGCTAATATACTCTAAAACAGCAAAGGAAAACTTTTTAAACATAGTACACTCCAAAGTGTGCCTATATAAAGCATTATTGCTGTCTTTGGTTTTAATGGCGTAACAGTGTTCCGTAATACGTCTGCTAAGCTGTCTGGTGGTCATACCTATATAAAATGCCATACAACCAGAGCACAGAGCAATGTCTACCACATAAGATGTATTACAAGTAAACCTACCAGGCACAGCAATAGTACGATCTAGGTGTGTTAAACTAATGTATGGCCCAGTGCCATTTTTGTTCTATTGATGTAAAACATACTGAAAGTAAGGAACTTTGCATATTGAGGACCATGTTTTTTAGAAGCTACTAACAAGTGAACAGCAAAAGTATATAATTGTCTCAGGAAGTGTATGCTCCTAATATTTTGAATTGGCTTCTCAGAAGTTGATTGTTCTGAAATGCATCAACAATGCACAAACTCAGAGCAGATGTGTACAGGAACAGATATGCATTTGTAGAGTCCATGCATGTTGTATAATCATTTTGGTATTATGTTTAATTCATTTAAGGTGAGTATTTTTTTTTTGTGATTTTTCATGGGCAGGATATCAGAACAGCTTCAGAGTTGCGAGTTTGTTCTGTTTCAGAATCTAGAGACGGTGCGTTTCTTCTTTGCAGATCTTCTCTTTTTGGCTTCATGTGGGTGACGTGAAGTGAACTCATGCAATTCATTGCTGTGTATAAAACAGAAGGGATGAGGATCATCTTCTTTAAGTTTAAGATTATGGCCGATTTCTAAAAAAAAGTGGATAGTCTCTTCATCATTGCTGGTAACCACTCTTAAATGGTGAACATAAGCAAACACCTTGAGGTGCTGTTCACAGCCAAGTACATAAGAAAGCAAGAGATTGACAGGAGGACTTTAGGGTCAGTCTTGCTGGTGCTAATGTGTTTATTTTTTGTGATGCTTTGTCTCCTTTGCCTGCTGACCATTAGCCCCTCTGCCGATCTGTCAGCCTATTGATTCTTTCACAGGGTGAAAGCCAACTAAAAGTGGCTGTCCTCAAGGTACCGTCAAGGGTGGTTGAACATTTCTTTCATATTTGTCACATCCCTAATGTGTACACATCTGGCACAGCACTGAGGAGGGAAGTCCAGCCGCTGTACATGAAAGATGTCCCCTCATTTTCACAAGGGTCATTGCCTTCAAGCAGCCCTATCTGTGCCCCTGCAGCATGGTTATCAGTTTGTCCTATCTCTGAAGTCTAGTGGACCAATAAGTAAGCTAAAATGCCTGAGTAATGATAGAAAAACAGAGGATTGCATTGCCTCCAGTGTTGTTGCAGCTGTATATATATTAAGAATGCAGTTACTCCCATTGAATATGATAAAGTACTACTGTAAACACCAGCAAATAATCTGTGGTCATTTAATTAAAATACATAAGCAATTTCATTCACCAAATGCAGTGTTAACTTCAAATGAAAACATCCCTCTGAAAAACAGATAAAATATCTTTAATACAGAAACATCTGTTGGCTAAACAAGAAATTGCAGCTCATATACATTTTAAAATAACACAACTTTCATATCACATTGATAATGCTACAAGCAAATTCATTAGAAATCATTAAGATCTTGTCAATCAATAAGCCATCATTATTCTTTGGCTAAATGTGTACAAAATTCAAAAAAGTCAAAACTGAAGTGCAAAAGTGCCAGTTCTTAATAAAATTATTACTAACCAGATTGTATAGCAGTTAGATACATGCCCTCTTCATCAATAATAATCTATTAATCGATACTCTGTAAGAAATACCTGGAGGGCTATTGGCATCAAATAAGAATTGCCAGTACAATTCCTGTTTTTTGGCATATGCAGACCAATTACCACCTCTGTCCAAAAGGGGACCTTTTTTCCAATCCAAAAAATAAGATTTTTTTGCAGTTCTGGCACTTCTCAGAATGATTGTATTGTATAGTTGCCTTTACTGATGCTTTACTGGGAGCTCATTACCATGTCAGATAGTCTCAACAATGCACTTTCACTATGATTTCCCTGAATTTACCTCTGATGACCCAAAGCATGACATTCTTCAGGTAATCTGGATCACTGATGATTATTCTTTGGCAAGTAACTCTATAAATCTTGTCGCATAAAAAAGGCTGAATGAAGAGTTTAAGAGCTTTTAAAGCTATTTGTGCTTCTTGCTGCTATTCTGTGTTAGCAGCTGTCCACTTATAATGTTCTAGCCCGAGACTAGAGCTTAACAGTAGTGGAGGATGCTAAGCAAAAGCTTCTTGGCACCTTTCTGACAGCAGAAAGGTGTTTAGCAACTCTGTATTTTCCCTTTTCTGGAGTGTAAGCATGTCAGTCTATGGACTGCAATGTAATTTTATCCGTTTTTAGGTTCAGTATTGCTTTTAGGGCTAAGTTCAGGTTTTTCACTCAAAGTAAAAGTGAAAGACATATTGTGATGGAGGAGTTGTTCTGAATCGCCATACTGATTTATTTTTGTTGCAATGTTTATGAGAACTTGTCATCTGTGTTTAGAGCATGTTTATGCACAAGCAGTGAGTAATATGACCAATCAGTTTTAACTGTCTACTTTATAAATGTATGTAATATTTAACTGTCATATATTTCGCAGATGCCATGAGCTGTCATTCGACTGCTGTGAAGAACAAGGCATCAAGCACCACTGTGACCTCCTTTCCAAGCCATACTTCAGGGAGCTCATCTTTGACGGTTTCCCACCGGCAGCATCGAGTAGCCACACATCCATTCCAGCAGCAGCAACCACTTAATCTCAGTCAGGTCCGAAAACATTTTACATTAATTTAAATTGATACACAGTGGAGTTGATCTGTTTGGTACTTTTTGTTAAAAAATAAATACAATTTTTTGGAGTAAAATTTATTTAACATTAAGAATCTGAATACTTTTAAAATAATAAGCCGCAGTTTCACATTTGCCTCAGTGGCTCAAGCAGTTTCAAGCCAGTCAAAAGAATGGGATTTAACTGAGTGCCATTGTCAAGTTTGCACTTTGCGTCTCAGGTAGCAGTAAGTCTGCAGTCTGGTCTTCTCTGAATGTTTCTTTTCAGTTACAGCACTGACCATATGTGAAAGTGTCACAGGTATCATGCAATGCAAACAGCCGTGAATAGGCTCTCATTCTTAAATCACCGTGCCTTACATATTCTAGTTGCCAGCTGCCAGCTGCTTGGAAACAGGTGTCTGACTGGCCTGTCAGCAGAGCAGAAGTGTTTATGCACATCAGTTCTAGTGACTAATATTATAGCAATAACCCATGCCTGGGTGTGGGTAATGCAGTATTTACCCACGGTTGGTGTGGTTTACCAAACAAAGACAACCGTGGGTAAATCCCGCATTACCCACACCCAGAAGTGGGTTATTGCTATTATACTATGACATTATTTAAGAAAAGAAGTAATTACTTTTCTTAAATAATGGCATTGTATAATGCCACTTAGCTGCCCTTCCGCAGCTGTCTGGTATCCATGCAGTTCTGATGTACTGCGCATGCCTACGCAGTACATCAGAGCTGTGGCCAAAAGCAACGGAGAAAGCAAGAGCTCCGTTGCTTTTTTACTGTTTCGCTATGTTAAATGGGTTTAACATAGCGAGACAGCTTTAAAATAAGCAACGGAGATCTCCGTTGCTTGTTTTAAAGCTGTCTCGCTCTGTTAAACCCATTTAACATAGTGAGACAGGTTTTAAAAAAAAGCAACGGAGAAAGCAAGATCTCCGTTGCTTTTTACACACTGTGTCACTATGTTAAAGGAGTTTAACATAGCGAGACAGATTTAAAAAAAGCAACGGAGATCTCCGTTGCTTTTTTTAAACCTGTGTCGCTATGTTAAACTCTTTTAACATAGCGAGACAGTGTGTTTTAAAAGAGACTTATACTAATGGAAAAAGTCCGGGCGACCGGACCTTTTTCCATTAGTATAAGTCGATTTACAACGTGCACACTGGCCAATCAGCGTGCACGTTTTGTAATATTAATGGGGGGGTCATGGTATAATTGGAAATATGTCAGAGGTACTGCTTATGCTGTTTGGATGAAGGAGTAACTTCTAGTGATTTGTCAGCAAATTTGGAAAACACATCACTGGCCATTGGCGAGGAAATGATCAGGTTATATTCTGTCTAAAAAAGGGCAATGCTAAAGAGTGCTGAAATTAGAAAACAGTTGAATTGTTTTCATATGATAGAAAGGTAATGGATCCTGCAAGATAGATTCCAGCAGTCTATGGAGCAAGAACTACCAGATGTGCCAACTGATTTTACAAGGCGCAGAGACATTAGAGGTCAAATTGCCAACATTCACTGTATACTAGAGAAAACAAAACAAGTTCTAGAAACCAGTTTATTTATGCCTTTTATTACTCTAAAACATTTGACTGAGCAGAGCACCACAGTCTTTGACAAGACTTATTTTAATATATGTTTCTTAACCAGGAAGGTGGACTGGTCCAACGTCCCTTTATAGCCATGACATGGTCCCAGTGGACAAAGTACAGACATGAGTATGTATTTCAAAAAACAGAGTGAATACTAAGTGTTTTAGTGCTGTAAACAGTTCAAACCCGTGCAAATCTTAAGAGTAGTAGGAATAATGGGTGACCTTGTTTGCCTGATTGCCTCTTGTGGAATTGATGCAGCATTTACAATCAATTGAGGAGTAACTGATTGGTTCATAATTGGGAAAGGAGTGTGACAGGAGTGTGTAATCACCCTACGTTTTTAGTTGCACACTGAATATATCATGGACAATGCTGGGTTAGGCAAGTCAGATACTGGAATCAAACATTCCAGAAGAAATGTTAACAGTCTCAGAAAACTCAGCTGTGCAGATGATGCCACTCTGATGGCTGACAAAGGTGAAAGTGCAAAAGCTGTTTTACTGCTTAGCATTAAAAAAATAAATAAAAAAATACATCAATTAAAGAGCAAAGACCACATTTTCAACAAAGGTCCATATATTCAAAGTATGGTTTTCTCAATAATAGCATATGGCTGTGAGAGATGGACGAGAAAAATCAATGCTTTCAGACTGTGTTGTTTGAGAAAACTTTTGAGAATTTTGTGGACTAAAGGATGTCAGATCATTCAGTACTTAAGAAATAAACCCAAACTATTCACTGAAAGGCATGATAGTAAAGCTAAAAGTCAAATACTTGTTTGGACACATAATGCAAAGAGAGGATTCATTTAGGAAAACAATCGTGCTGGGAAAGCCCTAAGGCAAAAGAAGAAAGAGGTAGCAAGGGTCAAGATGGATAGACAACAGTACCAAAGTAACAAATGTGAATTTGCTAGAACTTTAAGTAGTTGACAGACAGGCTTGGTATGCTAGATTGTCTGAGGTCACGACTGTGAGTGAAATGTACATTTCTGTATAAAAGAACCTTCTGTTTCAGACACAGTACAGAAAGCGACAGCTTTTTTTATGTTCATAAAACAAAGGTAACATTGTTTGGCACTTTCTCTTCAGTAATTTGACATAGCTTTTCTTTTAAGATGTAAGCATCTTTTAATTTTATGACTGCAGTCAGTCGAGATTTTTGAACTCAGGAAAATGAAATCTGTCATTGACTCCACTTCTACCCCATCGATTTGCAAAGACTTGAGAGGTTAAGGTGACATGACTTTATTTTTTTATGTTGCTTTTGCACTTTCTACTTTCACCTTCATCAACAGGCTGTTCGACTCTTCATCACGTCCAGTCATCAGTGTGGTATGATTCTCATGTCTTACAGTCACTCTCAGTACTGTCCTGGTATGATTTCCTGTTCCTTTTGATGGCTATCAAAGGTGTAAGTTTGTTCAGAAACAAAAACTTCAAATTGCACGTTTACATGTTAGTGTAACTGTCCAGTACTTTTCAGTATGTAGGAACTCCGAATACCTTGTCACAGTATATATGATTTTTTCCAATTCCCCACAATGTCCTTATTTCCAGTGGCTTCAGAGATTTTTGTGAAGCCATATATGTACATTTAGTAACCCTCTGATGACTGTAGAAGGTTTGTTGTTTATCCTTGTAGGTTTAATTGAAGTCAGAGTATGTGGTGTGCAAGTAATATTTCCACAGAGGGAGTTTTGACCGTATATGTTCAAGAAAAGGAAAGTCACAAATGAGGTCAAATAGGGTAACTGCACACAAATTTAATACCGTTTTCATGATCCTCATTCCTTAATTTTTTTTTTTGTTAAAACTGTTCTGAAGAGAGTTAACTAGTTTGGCTTGCCATTCCGTTTAGCATTATTACCTCTCCAAGTCAAGTATATGTCATTGTTTCTAGCTCGCTTTACTGTTGCATTACATATGCATTTGTATTTAAGGTTTTGCTTTCTTGCAACAAGTTGTTCTGTTGTTTAGTTTTAACAAGGGTGGCTGAAAATGGACCACAGTTGGCTTAGTCCGCCTACCCCATGTATATACAGTGACAACCTGGTGGCTCAGAGATTAAGAAATGTGCCTCACAGCTATAAGCTCCAGGGTGAAATTCTGATTTCTAATCAATATCTGTGCGAAGTTTGAATGTTCATTCTGGAGTCTTTGGCTATTTTGAGTTTCCTTGCCACCTGCTAAAAATCACACTGCTTAGCAAGTGTATGTGCATCTATTGCATTTACCCTTACCTTTCTGGTGCAGGTCATGTGTGAAATGGGTCCACGATGACCAGGTTATTTACCTGTGGTTGTCAGGTTTATAAAATAAGTGTGCTTATATATACATTGTTATTAGCCCTCTTGTTCCTACTGTTATCAGAACTATGTGGTTATCTTTATTCCACTTTGTTTCTGTTTACAAATCATGTTTTTTTAATGACATTGTGTCTCTCACTCCTTAGGACACTGTAATCACGGGTTGTAGCTATTTCACTGATTAATACTATTTTCCCCCTTTTTCCCTGAACTACTCTATTTAGTTTTCTTGCTTCCATTTTCATGACTGTTGGTATTGGATGGCTCCATGTGATCAGAACTCCATCGTTTTCTGTAGTCCTTTGTGTGGTTCATGTTTCCAATGCTTCTCAGGTAATTCTGTGTTGTAATGTTTGCACAACCCCTGGTGTAACAATCATGCCACATTGTTGTGCCTTTCAATATACAGGCCCACAGCCATGACTGTATTGCAACCAGCAAAGAGATGTAGAACTGTTTGTTTCACAGAACCTGCATTTGTCAGTTTCTCCCACTTTTTCTGTAGACCTTGTAAAAAGTTTTCTTATTTTTCTGTCAGTTTCTCTGGCTGTTAGTTCCTGCCATTTCATTTCCTGTGTATCAGGGCTTCTTACAATTTATTTTAACTTTTCTATCCGTTTGTCATCTTTGTTATGTTCAACAGTGTCTTCATAAATGCCTCTCCAAAGTGTACCTATTTCTTGTCTTTTGGTAATGACTGTGATTTGGTTCTGAAGAAGTCTATTAACAGAAGGACGAAAGCACTTAACCAATTTGTATTTCTTGTGTTATGTATGTTTTATTAAGTGGAACTCTGTTGTCTTTGCACTCCTTTGCCTAGTGACATTTTAGTTGATTCTTTTTGGTGGTGCTTCAATTGCTTTTTCTTTGTTTCCCAATTCTATATAAAACATTTTTGCTTCATCAATGAATTGCTTGTTCTGTACTTTTTCTTTGTATTTATCTGCATGCTTCCTATGTTTTTGTGCTTGTGCTGAAATGTTTAGTTTATTATTGGAAGTAGTGTATGATAAATCTTGGACTGTTGTGAGAGAGGCTGTTGCATTTACCATGTCTAGCTTTCTCAAAATTGTTGATGTTCTACTAACAGTGAATCTTCGTTATGTTATAGTTTTCTCTTTCCATTGCTTCCATATGGGCATTCTACTTTTTCCATTTATTCCCTTTGTTTCTCAACATTTTTGTGATAATACTTTATCTGCTATTAATTTAACTGCACAGTAATAGATCTTATTTCCTTCTGTTCTGTCACATGAATTTCAGTTAGTAGTCCCAGTTACTGTGATTATTTCCTTTACCAGTCTTCTAACATTTGGGGTCTTATTGACTTTCTGTAATCTGTCTCTTTCATCTAATTTAATGTCTGTCCATCTCTGTTAAGTCCAGTAGGTCTTCCTTTAGAGGATTTTCTTCTATACTGAGAGCATCCTCTGTGCTCTCTTTCTTGCTATTTCCTTTTATCTGCAATTCTTACTAGATTTTCTTGTGAATCTCCTACAGAAGATTCCAGAATATCACCATATGGTGCATCTTCTTCAGATCTATCGTTCTCCATTTGCTGCTCTCTGTCTGGGCCTCATTGGCCAGTCAAGTTGCGATATTGCCTGTGTCAAAGTATCCACTGTTTCCTGTTCTTTCTTTTGCAATGCAATTCTAACTGGACAAAAGCGCTTAGATCAAATATTTTTGGAATAAACATGCTCTTTTCAAATTTGGAGTTATTTGGCAGCAGCACATGATTTTGGTACTCGGCGTCTTTTACTCAAACATTTGGGTTATTGTGAAGTTGCAGTGCTGTTTTCAGTTTTGAGTGGATTTTGGTTATTTGTTTTGTGTTTCGTGCACTCTGACCTCAACAATCGTCTTGACACCATCATGATAGGATGAACTGGAGCAGTCACCAAACATTTGTTTCTCAGGACCTATTTGAATCAACTGTTGGGAATCTCACTATGCTTATCCAGCAACTAATGCAGAATGATGAGCAATGCGTTAACTCTGGACATTAGAGTTGCTAGGCTTAAAACGTCAGCAGCAGACATACTGAAGGTACGGTGTTTGTAGAAACACAAAGTTCTTGGGGTATTACACTGGCCCGTAGATGACCTTGTGTGAATCACAAAGGGCTTAACCATTCGTCGCACAATTTACATGATGAGAGAACACAATCGGACAGAGAGTTACACAGTATTTGTCAGGGAACCATCAGTTTTGGCGAGTGATTGCATAACAAAATTGAATTTATGTGTAGGCAGAAATTTTTCAGTGCTACAGGGAAATCTGTCCACAGACAGCTTAATCATTTGAAAATAAATTAACCAAATTTCGGAAACTTCAGTTAGCGAATTTATATGTCCAGGAATGTATCAATAATAACATGGTTCCAGATGGGTTAAGTTCCTGGAAATACCCAGCAGGACTGAGTGAGGGCTCTGACCTCCACCTTTAATTACGTCATTTGTTTGATAGACATGATTTATGAATTAATGGGGGTCTTAATGAAACACAACCAAAGGACCGTGGACTCTTTAGAGACTGAAACTACATTTCTAGGCAGTAATATCAAAATGGATTTAGCTTTTGAACAGCATAGAAAGGATTATTTTCATGTGTTTGAATATGTGGATATGATCATTAATGATGTAAAAATGAAAAAAAGAGAAAAAGTTATGGTGTGATGAAAGTGATTACAAGCAAGGTAGAGTATATCTTAGTCCAGGTCCTCATAAAAGTGGAGTTATGCATAACAGTGATTCATTAGGCAGTGTGAGCCAGTGCAGTGATAACAGGGGTATTTTGGATCCTTTAGACTTTCCACCTCTCAGGAGACCTGAGACGTTGAAAAATCAATGGAATGAGTCCTGGGTTGCAGTGCAGGTAACAAGGTACCAGAATAACCAGGACAGGACCCCCACCGTGATGACAGAGAGGGAGGAAGGGGAGGAACAACACCGGCAAGAAGTGAAATTAATTAGTATTTACACTAATCCACAAGGGGATTTTAACATGTGTAATAGTAGTGATGTGAATATTTTTAGGTGTCACACTGATATATTTGACAAAGAGGTGACATATGTACCCACTAGAAAAGCAGATTTGGTGACTACCCTTTTGGACTTTAAACTTTATATTAGGAAGTTAAACTTTTCTGGTTTTATTTTTTTTGGGAAGAGGCAATTTTTAATCAGAGGAAAGGGTGAAGAGACTCTGTACATTTTACCACCGTTGCATTCAGGCATGTTAGGCATGTTATTACTTGAAAAACTCAAATGACGTCTAAAGATATGCAGGTAGGTGCTTGCATGAATGGGTGTGTCTTCTTTGAAGGTTGGGCATCGGACTGGCAACTCGGCACCATAAAAATCAACTGCCAATCATTAGCGGACCAGAGTTCCGCTGTGGCGACCCCTAACCCGGATAAGCCAAAAGACATACTACTATTATTTAAAAAACTGTGTGAACTGGATATAAGAGATCTATCTGTTAGGTAAGCATAACAGAATGATTGATTATAATTTAATCCAAGAATGAAACTAGGTTACTTAGGAACCATTGCAGCAACAAGGACATTAAAATAATGAAACCTGATAAGGATGGTGGCCTTACAATTATGAACACTTATGACTACAGTTTTAAAATTGAGTATTTATTGTTGTCCATGCAATATGAAGAGGTCTCTATGAATGAATTAAATTTAGCATACAACAAGCTAGATTTTCTGTTACAAGATATGCCTGTGCAAGCCCACATTGCCAACTCTGAACATGAGATTTTGAATGTGGTGTATCCATGTATTCCAAGAATCTTCGGGATTCCAGAGATTCATAAAAACCTATGTGACCTGCCTTTGAGACCTATTGTAAATGCGAAGGGTTCCAAAACCCTTGGTATGGCTAAATACATTGATTTTAAACTTAAACATATATTACAGAATTATAAATATATTTACAAAGATTATTGGGATGTTTTAAAGAAAGATAAATAAGAATTTATTTATGAATGATTTACTGTTTGTCACAATTGATGTTTGTGACTTGTTTTCAGTAATTCCACATGATGTAGATCTGGAATGGTTTTCTGAGTTTCTCACCACTGTTGAGAGTTTAGACAACAAAAATATTAATGTTTTAGGAACTCTCATGGAAGCAGTGTTGACAAAAATTGTATTTACTTTGAAGGTTGTATTTATAAACAAAATACTGAAGTTGCTGTGGGAGCAGTGTGTACCCCCATTTTATGCCAGTATTGTGATGGCGGAATGGGAACATAGGTTTGCATTTCACTCTGGTTTCGAAGATAGTTGGGTTTTATATGGTTGTTTTTAGGCTATATAGTTTTGTTATGGACTGACACTGAGACGAAGCTTATGGAGTTTTATAACTACCTTAATCAAACCGATTGTTTTTTAAAATTCACTTCTTCTTCTCTTTCAGCTGTTCCTGTTAGGGGTCGCCACAGCAGATCATCTGTTTCCATTTCTTCCTGTCCTCTGCATATTGCTCTGTCACACCTACCGCTGCATGTCCTCTCTCACCACATCCATAAACCTTATCTTAGGCCTTTCTCTTTTCCTCTTACCTGGCAGCTCCATCCTTAGCATCCTTTTCCCAATATACCCATCATCCCTCCTCAGCACATGTCCAAACCAACGCAATCTCGCCTCTCTGACTTTGTTTCCAAACCGTCCAACCTGAGCTGACCCTCTAATATTCTGATTCCTAATCCTGTCCATCCTTGTCACACCCAGTGCAAATCTTAACATCTTTAACTCTGCCACTTCCAGCTCTGACTCCTGCCTTTTTGTCAGTGCCACTGTCCCCAACCCATATAACATAGCTGGTCTCATTACCCTCTTGTAGACCTTCCCTTTCACTCTTACTGGTACCCGTCTGTCACAAATCACTCCTGACACTCGTCTCCACACATTCCACCTTGCCTGTACTCTCTTCTTCACCTCTCCTCCAACTCCACTCTGAACTGTTGATCCCAAATACTTAAACTCATCCACCTTCACCAGCTGTACTCCCTGCATCCTCACCGTTCCTCTGTCCTCCCTCTCATTCACACAAACATATTCTTTCTTAGTCCTGCTGACCTTCATTCCTCTCCTCTCCTCTCTAGAGCATATCTCCACCTCTCCAGGGTCTCCTCAACCTGGTTCGTACTCTCATTACAGATCACAGTGTCATCTGCAAACATCATAGTCTATGGGGCCCCCTGTCTGATCTTGTCTGTCAACCTGTCCATCACCATTGCAAATAAGAAAGGGCTCAGAGCTGATCCTTGATGTAATCCCACCTCCACCTTAAACGGATCTGTCACTCCCACTGTAGACTTCACCACTGTCACACTACCCTCGTACATATCCTGTACCACTCTTACATACTTCTCTGCCACTCCTGACTTCCTCATACAATACCACAATGCCTCTCTGGGCACCCTATCATATGCTTTCTCCAAGTCCACAAAGACACAATGCAACTCCTTCTGACCTTCCCTATATTTCTCCATCAACAGTCTCAGAGCAAACATTGCATCTGCAGTTCTCTTTCCCGGCATGAAACCATACTGCTGATCGCTAATCATCACCTCCCTTCATAACCTAGCTTCCACTACTCTTTGCCATAACTTCAAGCTGTGACTGATCATTTTTATCCCTCTGTAGTTACTACAACTTTGCACATCACCCTTATTTTTAAAAATAGGTACAAAAACACTTTTTCTCCACTCCTCAGGCATCCTCTGACTTTCCAAGATTTCAGTAAACAATCTGGTTAAGAACTCCACTGCCATTTCTCCTAAGCACCTCCATGCTTCCACTGGTATGTCATCTGGACCAACAGCCTTTCCATTCTTCATCCCCTTCATAGCTCTCCGTACTTCCTCCTTGCTAATCTGTTTCACTTTCTGATTCACTATCCCCACATCATCTAACCTTCTCTCTCTCTCTCTCTCTCATTCTCTTCATTCATCAGCCACTCAAAGTACTCTTTCCATCTGATCAACACACACTCCTCACTTGTGAGTATGTTTCCCTCACTGTCTTTTATCACTCTTACCTGCTGCACATCTTTCCCAGCTCGGTCCCTCTGTTTAGCCAGTCGGTACAGGTCCTTTTCTCTCTCTTTAGTGTCCAACCGTTCATACAACTCTCATATGCCTTATCCTTAGCCTTCACCACCTCTCTCGTTGCCATGCTCCTCATCTCCTTATACTCCTGTCTACTTTCTTCATCTCTATGACAATCCCACTTCTTCTTCACCAGCCTCTTCCTCTGTATACTCTCCTGTACTTCCTCATTCCAACACCAGGTCTCCTTGTCCTCCTTCCTCCGTCCAGATGTCACACCAAGCACCTTTCTAGCTGTCTCCCTTACCATTTCTGCTGTAGTTACCCAACTATTTGGTAACTCTTCACTGCCCTGCTTGCCTGTTTTAACTCTTCCCTGAACTGCACCTCACAGTCACCCTTTTTTATCTTTCACCATTTGATCCTTGGCACTGCTCTCACAATTGTCCTCCTCTTCTTTATCACCAACATCATCCTACAGACCACCATTCTATGCTGCCTAACTACACTTTCTCCTTTCACCCCTTTACAGTCTCCAATCTCCTTCAGACTGGCCCTCATACATAAGATATAATCCACCTGTGTGTATCTTCCTCCACTCTTGTATGTCACCCTGTGCTCCTCCCTCTTCTTAAAATACATATTTACCACAGCTATGTCCATCCTTTTCACAAAATTCACTACCATTTGACCTTCTGCGTTCCTCTCCTTAACACCATACCTGCCCATCACTTCCTCATCCCCTCTGTTCCCTTCACCAACATGCCCATTGAAATCGCTCCAATCACCAGTCTCTTACCCTTGGGTACACTCACCACTACTTCATCCGACTCACTCCAAAATTTTTCTTTCTCATCCATCGCACACCCAACTTGCGGAGCATGTGCACTAACAACATTCATCATTACACCATCAATTTCCAGCTTTATAAACATCACTCTATCCGACACTCTTTTCACCTCCAAAACACTCGTGGCATACTGTTCCTTCAGGATAATTCTTACCCCATTTCTCCTCCCATTCACACCATGATAGAACAGTTTGAACCCACCTCCTATACACCTGGCATTACTCCCCTTCCATCTGGTCTCTTGCACACACATATAGCAACCTTCCTTCTCCTCATCATATCAGCTAGCTCTCTCCCTATACCAGACATACTGCCAACATTCAAAGTTCCTACCCTCACTACTACACTCCTAACCTTCCTCTTCTCTTTCTGCTTTCGGGCATGCCTTCCCCCACGTCTTCTCCTTCTCCTCCTTCAGCCAACAGTAGCCCAATTTCTGCCAGCACCCTGTTGGCTAACATGGAAGTATAAAAAAACTTTAAAATATTTAGATGTGATATTACAGAACTATTATGCCAGTGATGAATTTATATTGAATAAAACTGTCTTTCGGCTTTTCCCGGTTAGGGGTCGCCACAGCGGAACTCCGGTCCGATAATGATTGGCAGTAGATTTTTACGTTCTGGCTTGCCGGGCCTAACGCACAACTTTCAATGAAGGAACGCCCATTCACGCATGTTGACACACAGAAGACACTCTAACTGAGAATCGAACGTGCAACGTCTAACTGTGAGGCGACAATGCTACCGCAGCACCACCACCACCGCAGTACAATGATTTATCATAAACTGATGTATTCTAACTCTTTACTACATTATAAAATCTGTCACCATCAACATCAGAAGGAAACACCTATCAAAGGCCAATTGGTAAGTCTTGTTCACATGATATCAAGTCCAGATCTTTTCCACTCAGAAATTGAAAAACTTAAGTTGATATTTAGGGCAAGGAGTTATCCAGAAGATTTTTTTGACCAGATCTTTGAAGAAGTTATTTCAAAGAGATCTAGAGGTATTTATGTCCCCCCCCCCCCATTAGATCTGGACAAATAGAATACCTCCTCTTTGGGTAATATGAATATCAGTATAGCATGAGAACTGGTGGTAACATACAACAGTTATGCACAAAGGATTAAACAAATTGTCACTAGGAAATGGATGGTGTTTGATGTTAATGGGGAAATCAGGAGCTAGTTGGGGAAACACCAATCACTGTGTACAGAAAGGACTGGTGTTTCAAAAACTACATTGATAGATTCTGCAGTACCCCGATAAACACTAGAGAAAAAAACAGGAACTTTTACTTATGATAGATAAAGATATTGTCCCTACATCATACAATGAAGCCAGTTTGAGATGAAGGGGTTTGGGATAGTGAAACCCACCTTTATTACTACAACTGTTATTCTAAGGGAATTATATATGTAGCTAAGTGTAATAGTTGTGATCAATTCTATATTGGTAAACAGAAAGATAATTTAAAGAAAGGCTTTATGAGCATTTACCTTCTATTAAAACCAACAACTGGTTTAATACCCTTTCAAAACATGTGCCTTTAAAGCTATTTGTGCTTATTGCTGCTATTCTGTGTTAGCAGCTGTCCACTTATAATGTTCTAGCCCGAAACTAGAGCTTAACAGTAGTGGAGGATGCTAAGCAAAAGCTTTTTGGCACCTTTCTGACAGCAGAATATAATGAGGGACACAGTTTTTGGTTCTATGTGCTTAATTCAGTGTATAAGGATCTTTGGGGGGGGGGGCTTGGAAAGTCCAATTTGAATTAAGAGAACTGTAGAGGCAATTAAAGACAAATGTGACAGGACCACGTGGTTTAAATGACATGATTTATATTAATTGTTTGAAAATGAAATTTTATAATTGCATTTAATTCAAATATATATAAATTTTAGGTTTTACAGAAAGAAATGTTTAAATTTTATAGATTTTGACTTGGTGGATCGAGTTTAATAATGAATTACTTAATTTTATTAATTAATTTATAAATGTGATTTGGGGAGGGGTTAAAGATTATTTGTGTGTATGCATGGTGTTTTATATCTGATGAAGTCCTGTATACTGAATTGTGGGCAAAAGCGATTAGCTCAAGTATTTTTGGAATAAATGTGCTTTCTTTCAAACTTGGAGTTATTTATTTGGCACCAGCAGCCAATTTTGGTACTCTGTCTTTTATTCAAACATCAGGTTATAGTGGAGTTGCAGTGCTGTTTTCAGTTTTGGGTGCTTTTCTTTGGTTAAGGTCTGTCCATCACTATCAAGTCTAGTAGGTCTTCCCTTAGAAAAGTCTCTTCTAGACTGAGCGCATCCTCTGTGCTCTGTTTCTTGCTCTTTCCCTTGGTCTGCAATTCTAACTGGACTTTCATTTGAATGGTTACCGACGGTTCCAGAATATCCCCCATGGCACATCTTCTTGAGATGTATCCTGCTCCATTTGCTGCTCTCTACTTACTCCTCATTGGACAATCAAGTTGCAATATTGCCTGTGTCAGAGTACTCACTGTTCCCTGTTTTTCCCCTTGTGATGCAATTGTAGTTGGACTTTTGCACAAATCTCTTACAGAAGGTTCTAGAGCATCATCCCATGGAGTATCTTCTTCAGATGCATCCTGCTCCAGCTGCTGCTTCTCCATCTGGGGTCTCATTAGCCCATCATGATGTGATATTGCCTGTGTCAAAATTTACACACAAAATCTTTTGCTTTCCAGATGGTCTATCACTCTCATTGGATCTGCAACAAGGAAAGGAGGTGTGCTGTGGAATTTGTTGTATGCATTTTTTAAACACCTTTATTAAATTAATCACTTGTGACATAGGCAAACTTAATTTATATAAAAGTAATCAAACCATATTCACAAGTTCACATTTACACACATTGTAATTCACATCTATTGTTATATGTCATATAATTTAAACATTACATACATTTTTCAATTCCTGCCTTCTGTTAAACCTAATTCCTCATCTAAAACATTTTTCTTCATGTTTTATTCCCACAATTTCCATTTTTCTATGCAATTTACTTCTACCCTTTTCTAAAGATCCCACTTCCTATTCCTTTATCTCTGTTACACTCTTCACCACTTCATGTGTAGTTGTTTTAGATTTTGATTTCTATTTTCTAGTAATTGATTTTTGGCAGCCACCAGAATTAAACTTTAGAAGGCTTTACTATGTCTAGGCAATTCAGATCCTGTATCCCAGCTTAAAAAAAAAATAATTTCCTTAGTTACACTCATTTACACAGCTGGCATTCCTGACAAAGTACTCTTTAGTGAAATTTTATAGTCTGCCAAGTCATTACAATCTCAAAACATATGTTCCTAGTTACCTCTTTCTTCCCCATGACACCTCAAACATTTGGCATCTACTTAAGGAACATTTGGCATCTACTTAATGAAAACTTCTTAGGAGTCTGCTTGAGGTGTAAAAGTATCTATGCAAAAACCCTCAAGCAAACATCTTAAATCTTCTGGACTTTGTTGCATATTTGGGAGCCATATTTACATATATATATATATATATATATATATATATATATATATATATATATATATGGGTCTACTTCGAATAACCGAACCGCCACTTCACCGACACCCAGAAGATTGAGACGGAACGACCGAACAGGTAGGTGATCGAAAAGGCGATATTCCGACAGCCGAAAGACCGACAACGGCAACGTGTGAGCGTGATCCGGTAAGTGTGCGATAGTGACGGATTTAGGATTGGGGAGCGGACAGGTAAGTGTACGATAGTGAGGGATTTTAGGTTAGGGTGTGGGAAAGGTGAGTGTGCGGTAGTGTCGGACTTAGGGTTCCGGTAAGGTAAGTGTGTGATAGTGACGTAGTGTAGTGTAGGGAAGGGTTGAGTGTGTTAGGGTTAGTATGCGGGTGGAGTGAGTGTGCGATAGTGACGGGCTTAATGTTTTAGGGTGGGTTAAGTGAGTTAGGGTTAGGGTGCAGGTAGGGTAAGTGTGCGATAGTGATGGTGTTGAGGTTTAGGGGTGGGTTAAGTGAGTTAGGGTTAGGGTGCGGGTTGGGTAAGTGTGCGATGGTGTCGGACTTTAGGGTTAGGGTTTAGGTTAAGGTTAGTGGATATGTTATTGTGTGCAATGTGTAGTTTACGTTTTTTGTGTCGGTGTAATGGTGTTCGGTTTTTTGAGTTGTTGGTGTTTGTTGGTGTTGTGTGTTTTCGGTTGTTTGGGGTCGGTAAATTGTGTGTTGGTGAATCGGAAGTTCGGTTATACAAAGTAGACCCATATATATATATATATATATATATATATATATATATATATATATATATATGTCCTTCCATTCTTTCTTTGTGAATTGCATGTGTAATCTCTCTTCCCAGTCTTTTCTAATCTCTTCTCATTGATTCATATAGTTATTCTGCAATATTATATGCCCTACTAATTATCTCTTTTTTTAACAGCAGCTTCTTTTCTAGATTCAGTTAAAAACTCAACCAGTGTAGGTCTTTCGTTTAGGATTCCCCTATCCATTTCTTTGTCTGTACTCTGATTTCAAGTCCCTGATAGGGAATCAGTCGCTACCTTGCAATCCAACTGTCTTCTTGGACTCTTCCCACTCCGTTACCTTTCCTTCTCTAACTATTACCATTCCTTCTCTATTTGTTCTCAATACCTTGGTTCCTTTGCTATCTTCCTCCAGTAAATTCCAGCCCTCCTCTTCTCTCTGTACCCCTAATTGCAGTCATCCCTATCAGCAGAATCTCCTTTCTTCATTCCCATGTTCTGATTGATTCCTAACTTATTTAATTTATTTATTTTACATTTGTTTACCGGGGTAGTCCGAGTGAACACATGTCCATTTACAGCGGAGGCCCGGGGAGAAAAGCTCCACATTCAATACAGAAAAGCAAATAGTTGAACAATATGATAACAATAAGATCATCTATACAAAAGCAAAAAATTGACAATAGATAAAAATACAACTTTTGATACAAAAAACTAAAATTTGACACTAGATAAAAAATACAACTTTTGATACAGAAACAGAAATTGACACTAAATAAAAAATAGAACTTTCGATACAGAAACAGAAAGTGACACTAGATAAGCATTATAACTGACTATAGAGACAGACAGAGACTACTTAGAAATTAATTAGTGTAAGTTTAGTATGAGCTAGTATAACTATTAGAAACTTGAGCAGAAAATAAAATTCCTGATACTGTAGAAAAGTACAGTAGGAATAATTGGATATGAAGCTCTCTGGGGTGGTAGAAACAGAGAAGGTTAGGTAATGCATGGACATAGCCAAGAGTTCATGAAGTGTAATTTAAGTAAGTTTTTGAACAGCATAATAGTGGAGGCAGAAGATAAAGCAGGGGGAAGGTTATTCCAGGATTTAGCTACGTTGTGGGAGAATACTGCTTTACCTGCAGTGTTGTTAGCCTTAGAGATACAAAGGAGTGATTTGTCAGTGGAGCAAACAGGACGATTTGATTTGTAGGGCGTGAGTAGGTGACTTTGCTGGCGTTCTATCGGGATATCTCACAATATTGTAGGCAGTGATTAGTTGATGGTAATTGAATAGTTGGGGAAATTCTAGCCATTGAACTTCCTTTTAGAGCTTGACAGTGATGGGTTCTGAAGGTGCAGTTATTAGTAAACTTGGCAATGCTGTTGTACATGTCACAAGTCTAGCAAGATCATTCTTTCTGATATGGGTAAGGATTGGTGCCACATGCATTAGATAGACAATAGATGGGTTTGTGCTAGGGAGATTTTTGCTTGTTTTGAGAGAAAGTTTTTGTGTCTGTATAGTGTTCCCATTTGTTATGGACTTTTTTGATGGTTTGTGAAATGTGGGCATCAAACTGTAGTTTTTGTCAATTTCTACACCCAGGAGTTTGGTGTGATCAGAGGGGGTGATAGTACCATTTTTAGAAGTGATTGAGAAGGATAGAGAGGTAGGAATAGATTTGCTGGAGGTGAAAAGAAACAATTTAGTCTTTTTGGGATGTAGGGTAAGTTGGATCTGAGTAATCCAACTTTCCACTAAGCTAAAGGAATGCTGAGTGAGTTGCTGTAATGTAGTAAGTGAGGGTGCAGAGTAGATAAGAGTCGAATCATCTACGTACTGTATGAGTGTAGCAGGGTGTTTGGAGGTATGAAGATTGTTAGTGAAAATTGAGAAAAGAAGAGGACCTAATATAGAGCCTTGTGGCACACCTATGGTTGTTAGGCGTAGAAGAGGCAGTATACTTTGCCATTGGACAAGACTGCTGCCTATCTGACAGATAATTTTTAAACCAGACACTAGTTAGAGGGGCAAAGGCTATAGAGGCAAGGGTGTTTAGAAGTAAGGAGTGTGAGACCATGTCAAATGCTTTTGAGAGGTCTAAAAATATAGCAGATACAAAGTTGTTGATGTTCTTCATGTTTCACTGTTGCAGTCATTACATTTAGGTTATCTGCTTGCAGGTTGCCCTCAGTCGGCCTGATTAACAAAGTCTTGGGTCCTGCGTCAGTTGCTGTCCCTTCTTCCATGACATCAAGTCGTCAGGGGTATAAAACATGCAGCCGACGCCATTACATCAGTCTTTCTTGCGGTGCGGTGCCCAAAGCAGTAGCAGTTCGCAAGTGCCGGTCGGCCGACTCCTGAAATTTTCATTTTCGAGTTTCAGAACCGAAGTTTTCAACTAAAACTAAGTACCCCGTTGGGGAAACTTTTTCTTGCTCCTTACCGATGTCAGTAAAAGTTAATAATTGCATTACTTGTGGAAAGCAAATACCTCATAAAGATTTTAATTCGTACTGTATTCCTTGCCTAGGCCCTGACCACGACATACCTTGCTGTCGGTTTTGTGCTTTATTTAATCAGCGCACCATCCATCATTGGTATATTTTCACCTCTAAATATTTCGGTTTTCGGTTTAATTATCCAGAAATGTCATCGATTAGCCATCTGACTACCAGGATTCCGAAAAAACACAAAGATAAAGACAGAGATAGGCCACCGAGGTCCAAAACTGCTGACGAAACTTCTCCTAAGCCAGTCGCCAGTTCGCCAGTACTCGGCCCTATCGCAGCCCCTGAAACCCGCTACTTCAAATTCGTAGACCTCTACTGAGACCCATTCAGAGTCCAGTATGCCGCGAGATGCTTCAACTATGGAACCCACAGATGCCTCTACCTTGGATGGGTCCAGAGCCGCTGTGCAGGCACCGGCTTCTGAGGGTGTATTCAGGCCTACGGACTTGCATATTAAACCGACGCCTCCTTCTTTACTTAGGCCTAAATCTCGATCCATGTCTAAAAAACCGACGCCCAGGCCACATGCTCTGGCCTCTAGGCCTAAAAAACAAATGATAAAAATAGCTGAAGATCTAATAACTCTAATCAGGGGTAGCCAACCCCCCCCCCCCACCCCTTCTAAGAGGCCTAGGACTGAAGTTGATCATGAATCTTCTGATCAGGATTCTGTTTTTTCTGACTCTTCTGATGATCTGGATTTGCCCTTACCTACTTATGAGGATTCTGATGCAGAGGACTCTATTCCCTCTGCTTCCCCTCCTGAGGATTTTTCTTTTGGGGAAACCTTACATATTCTAAGGGAGCATTTCCACTGGGAAAGCCATGATTTTTCTGATTCAAAAAAAGAGGCTTAGGGATTTCCTTCTCCTACCTCAGCGTAGGCCTTTGGCTATTCCTCCTATACTAGATATTGTTGATGATGCTTTCTCGGAATCTAGTTTGGCCCCTGATTCCCTGCCTCCTGCTCCCAGAAATCCTGACAGATACTACAGGCTCCATGAGTCCCACAAGTTCCTTTTCAAAAATCCTATTGCAGATCCAGAGACTATTTCACAGGGGCCCAAGGGCATTAAGGCTTCTACTGCTAAAAATCCTACCCCTTCTGATAGAGACTCCAGGGCGCTGTATAGATGGGTAAAGAAGGTTTACACTTCTGCAACCTTGGCCATTAGGGCTTTAAACTGCCAGTTTCATGTGTTAAAATATCAGCAACATGTTATTGGACTGCTTAAACAGAAAATGATGTTGATTCCAGACTGTGTGGAAAATAAAGAATTACAGTTTTTAATGCATTCTGCCGAACAAGTTGGAAAACATACTTTGCAATGTGATTTTGATTCATTAGAGGCCTCTTGCAGGGCTGCTGTTACTGGGTCTGTACTCAGAAGGCATGCTTGGCTTAAGGAGCAATCTTTGCCTGATCATGTTAAAGCTAAATTGTTGAATGTTCCTTTAAATCAGGACCGCCTGTTTGGCAACAGTCTGAGGAAGTTCTTAAAAAGATGGAAGATAAAGCTAAATCTGTGCAAACTGTTAAAGATTTTTTACAAGTTCAGCCTCCTAGATTTAGTAGGCACTGGCCCTCTAAGAATTGGTCCTTTCAAGCCCCTTCTAGGTCTTCTCAAGCCAAACCCAGACACAGCAAAAACCCCAGGTTTCAGTCCCAGGGTACTCGCAGAACTAAGCAGTGGGGGGCCTCCACTTCCAAGTCTGGGAATAATAAAACTCCCCCCCTGTGGTAAACTGTCTCAATGACTTTCTTTTAAAATTTCCAAGCACTTATCAACTGACTGCCCTTTGGGGGGAAAGATTGCTCTTCATGCAAAGAATTGGGAACTCATTACCCAGAACAAATGGGTTTTAAATATAGTGTCCCATGGATACAGATTTCGCTTCCACACGTTGCCAACACCAAGCGGGTGGCCAGACCTACCCCAAATCATTGGGCAGAGGCCCAGAAACAAGTACTTTCTCTTAAGCATGGGGACTATTCAACTGGTACCAGAAGAGGAAAAGGGACAAAGTTTCTACTCGAGACTTTTCCTGGTACCCAGAAAAGACCATTCTTGGCGTCCTATCCTGGACCTGTCTACTCTCTCTAAACACCTTTTTGGAGATTCCAAAATTCAAGATGCTGACTCTTCACCAATTACTTCCTATGCTAGACAAAGATGCCTGGTTGGCAACACTAGATTTAAAAGAAGCATACCTGCACATTCCAATCAGGGAATCTTGCAGAAGATACCTATGCTTCAGTTCTCTGCACTGCCCTTTGGCTTATCTACTGCACCCAGGGTACTCACAAAGTGCCTAGCTCCAGTTATTGCATATTGCAGGCAAAGAAATATTCAAATATACCCATACCTGGACGATTGTCTAAGGCAGAAAGCCAGGACTTACTTTTGAATCATCTGGCCTTTGTAAAAAGGGTTCTAACTTGTCTGGGGTACACCATAAATGAAAAGAAATCACACCTGGTACCCTGTCAACAAATTATATTCATGGGAGCAAGCTTGAATACAGCTTCCCAGATGGCTTACCTAACGCCAGAAAAGCAAATTCGTTTGACAACCTACTTCAAACAAGTGGCCACAAAAACCCTGCAATCTGCAAGACAAATATTGCAAGCCTTGGGGTTCATGGCCTCCTGCATTCTTCTAATTCCATATGCAAGACTGCATATGAGGAAACGACAGTGGTATCTAAAAAGCCTATGGTGTCAACATTTTCAAGACCTAGGAACAATGATTCCTATCATACCTTGCCTATGCCTAGAGTTCCTTTGGTGGGCAGAGGCCTGCCACCAAAACAAGGGACTACCTTTCACACCACCCCCTGCCGCCCAAACCCTAACAACAGATACATCAGACTATGCATGGGGGGCTCACCTGGCAGGGAAGTGCATTCAGGGCAAATGGAACCCAAGTCAAATGCACCTGCATATCAATCAAAAAGAAATGTTAGCTGTACAGAATGCTCTGACAGCCTTCAAGGACCACATTCTTCCAGGACAACTAATGGTAAAGACAGACAACACCACTGTTATGTGGTACATAAACAAGCAGGGGGGGTACACATTCTTACCCCCTCTGCAGACTAGCCATGGCATTGTGGAACACAGCCTTGAGCTACCAAGTGCACCTACAAGCTCAATTCCTGCCAGGAAAATTAAATACACTGGCAGACGAACTAAGCAGAAATCTCATGGACCCACACGAGTGGAAACTGTAACCAAGGATTTTCAACATGTTGACAAGCAAATGGGGGAGCCCAGATATAGACCTGTTTGCATCTCTCCAGAACTACCAATTGGACAAATTTTACACAAGGACTCCCTACAAACAAGCCTAGAAAGTGGATGCTCTGTCCTTCAGCTGGAAAAACCTATCAGTCTATGCCTTCCCCCCTCTGCCTCTGCTCTTCAAAGTACTACTAAAAGTCAAGTAGGACAAACCAAGGATGATTTTGACTGCTCCAGACTGGCCGCGCCAACACTGGTGTACGCCCTCCTGTGCAGTGTGTCATGGTTATCTCCATTGTACCTGCCTCAGACTCCATCCCTGCTGTCTCAGCAGGAGAACCGGGTTCTGCACCCTCAGCTTCCAACACTGAACCTTGCAGCCTGGCTAATTACTTAATCTCTCCTTTACCATCCCTCAGCAAATCTGTGATGGATATCATTTTAGAGGCAAGGAGGCCTAGTACTGGAAAATCTTATGCTGAAAAAAGCTCTGTGCCTGGAGCCAATCTCAAGGCATGAGCACAGCAGCACCCAATTTACCTCAGATTTTACAATGCTTAACCGAGATGCTTCACAAGGGGCTGTCTTTTTCCTCCATTAAAATCCACGCCTCAGCAATTTCAGCTCATTATAACACAGAACCTCCCCTCTTCTGTCATCCACTGATCAAGCAGTTCCTCAGAGGGGCCAAAAATTTGAGACCACCCAGGAGAGCTCCAACCCTAGTCTGGGACCTTAACTTTGTCTTGGAGAAACTCACTCTACCTCCTTTTGAGCCAGCTGCTACTGCAGACTTCAAATTTCTTTCTTGGAAAACAGCTTTCCTTTTAGCAATCACTTCAGCTAGAAGGGTATCCGAATTACAGGCCCTTATGGCAGTGGAGCCTTTCATCATCTTTCATGCAGACAGGGTGTCCCTCAGAACCAGTCCATCCTTCATGCCCAAAGTGGTATCCAGTGTGGCTCTTAATCAGTCCATTCATTTGCCAACCTTCTTTCCCAATCCACATAATAAAGGGGAATGGATACTGCATTCCTTAGATGTGCACAGACAGCTTAGATTCTACTTGGACAGGACTAACCCTGAAAGGAAATCTGAACAACTGCTGGTGGCATTTGCTGCAGGGGCAGAGGGGAAGGCTATTTCAAAGCAAACCGTTTCTAAATGGCCAAGCCATTGCATTAATTTCTGCTATAAGCACCATGGAATACCTATCCCCCAGGGGATCAGACCTCAGTCCACCAGGGCTGCATCTACCTCTACAGCCTTTCTCAGAGGCATCCCTACCAGGGACATCCTAGAAGCTGCTACCTGGAGTTGTGTACATACTTTCACCAAGCATTATCATTTGCCAATTTTCTCTAAATCCAGAGTTGGCTTTGCCACTGCAGTCTTGCAGGGCCTTATAGCTGGCCCTAATGCTATCTAAATTCCTCCTCCCAACCATAGCTTTGGGAATCTACCCAAATGTAATGACTGCAACAGTGAAACATGAAGAATGTAGTTCAGTTGTGTACACTTACCATAAATGTAGATGTCCGAGTGTATTCACTGTTGCAGTCCTGGTTACCCTCCCTCCAGCCCCCTAACTTCTTTTTAGCTATACCTCTACTTTCCTTTACTATGCTTAAAAGCCTTTTTGATGTATTTGCTTTTTTGTTGGAGGTATATCTTTGTGCTTTTATGTTTAATTGCTTCCCATTAGGGAGGCACCTGACATTTGGGGCAAGAAAAACTGATGTAATGGCATCGGCTGCATGTTTTATACCCCTGACATCATGGAAGAAGGGACAGCAACCGATGCAGGACCCAAGACCTTGTTAATCAGGCCGACTGAGGGCAATCTGCAAGCAGATAACCCAAATGTAATGACTGCAACAGTAAATACACTCGAACATCTACATTTATGGTAAGTGTACACAACTGTACATTGTTTCTGTGTCGGTTTACCAGGTTAGTAAAAGAGAGAAGAGCAGTTGTTGTGCTGTGGTGTTGCTGAAAGCCATGTTGTGTGGAGGAGAGAAGATTGTGTGAGTTTAGAAAATTCATTACATGAGAGTAGATACATTTTTCGAGTAGTTTAGATGGAGGGGATTGAATCGCAGTTGAACGATAATTAGAGAAATCGTAGAAATTACCACCTTTGTGAAGTGGAATAATATATGAAACTTTCCATAGTTGAGGGATGTAGGCTTCCTGTATGGAGCGATTGATAAGGATGAATACAGGGTAAGATATGGACTCAGAAGCTAGTTTTAGGAAGTTAGGTAGATTGTCTGCAGCAATGGTGGTAGGCTTCAGTTTTAGGAGGAGTTTTTTAATAGCAGAGGTAGGAACAGATGAGAGAGTAAAGGAGGGGATGTTATCAGGGTATTTTGTTGAGATATCTGAAAGTTTGTTTTTGGATAGTTGGGAGGATAAAGTAAGGATAGATTCTGTAAAGTGTTGATTAAATTGATAAAGTTATCATGAAATATTTTACATTCCCTACTAATTATCCATTTTTAACAGCAGCTTCTTTTGTAGATTTAATTAAAAACTTTATCATTGCAGGTCATTCAGTTAGGATTCCCCTGTCCCTTTCTCTTTGTCTATACTATGATGTCAATCCCTAGCTTCAACCCAAATGTCTTCTTGGCCTCTTCCTATTCTGTTTTCTTCCTCTAACTATCTGCTCTTAATACTTTGATTCCTTTGCCATTTTCCTCCAGTAAATTTCTGCCCCTCTTGCCTATTGTCCACATCCCTAATTGAAATCATCCCTATTAACAGAATCTCCTTTCTCCATTCCTGTGTTGGCTTAGTTCGTAGTATACTTTTGCTAATTTATGAGTATAATATTCTGTGTGACTGTTATTATTCCCCTTAAGGATCTGTGTCCAAAATCCCACTCTTTCCTTATTTCTTGAATTACCCCCTACGTCATCATCATCCTTTTGCAGTTTGAATTGCAACTTTCTGTCTGTGTTATGTGTAAGAGTATTAACTGAATAGCTGTAAAATATCCTTTCAAATCCTATAATCCTAAGCCTCCTTGTTTTATTGGGAGAAACAACTTATCCAACTTGAGTCTCCCCCGCTTCCCCTGCCAAGTAAAATCCTTCAAATCTTTATTAATTGCTGTCCACAATTGTGGTTGATAAAATATGCCTGACCTGCGTATAAAACTATAGGGACCAAAAACATTTCTACTGCTTGTATCTTGCTATCTATATCCATACACAAGAGCTTCCAGTTCTTCCTTTTTTCATGTCCCCATACATATGGGTATTGCCGGACCATTTCATGTGTGGATACATAGTTTATAGCCTGTTGTATTCATTTTAAATCTTTGAACTATGTTTCAGTAATGATACAGACATCTAAGCAGAGCAAACGTCTAAATCACGCATTTTATTGTCAAGACTTTTGGGAAGCCACCTTCACCTCAGTTGGAAGAAAAGGATACTTTGTTTTCTACCTCAATATCTAGCTTCAGGATCATTCATGTGATTTTCTTCAACAGAGACGATTATGGATTTTCATCATTTGGCCTTTGAGAATGTCTCTTTTAGAGGATACCGAAATTTGAGCAAACTTCATGCAGCAAATCCCATGATTTGAAACTATTTGTCTCTTAACACGTTGTCAATCAGCATCTTATATTTCTTCCAAGAAACAGCTGAAGGAGAAACGAATCAAAAGCAGGGGCTTCATCAGAAAAGGAAGCAAAACGTAATGCAGATTACATGTCAAAATGGACAGTGTAGAGGAACATCAGAGTGGGGTCCCAGGAGGAAATCCGATTGATAAAAGATGGAAACTGATGCAGACAGCTGTGCAAGTCCTCTGTAACTTATGCAAATGTCAGTCTCAAAGGTCCACCATTAGGCTGAGTGTCTCACTACTGCAGTCAGCACCTACTGAAGAGATTGTCAATAATGTTGTTTTGGTAAAATAAATTTAGTCTTACAATCACTGTTAATTGTTCATACCAGTATTCTTTTGACTTATCCCTCAGGACTGACAAGTTGTTTCAGTATCTGTTATTCATTTGTTAAGCAGGTAATCTTATGATGTACTGATGTACAATTACCTTTATGTACAAGTGACTTAGGAGCATTGGTGTGGTTAAGGGAGAACACGGTAATAGAGTATGTAGGTAGAGGTGATGATCTTACCAGCTGCTGGTTAACCCTTCAAGCCCTTCTACCAGATGACCTTGACAGTTGTATAGTAGTTAGGTATGGCACATTCTTGCAGCTAACTGTCAAATTCTCTTGGTGCCCTTTCTTAATCTCCTGGTCCCAAAACACCCTTTCCCCAGAACTTAATATATATTTTGATCATAGACAGTCAAAGACTTTAGTGCTGATTGTCACCATTTAAAAGATTAATAGTATTCCCTCTCATACTACAGCTTGACTGCTTGGTGTCAGGATACAGAGAGAAGCTGGAGCTTGTCTGGGAAGACACGCTTTATGTAACTAGACTTGTGGGCCTTGAGTAGTCAGTGCATCATACCAGACAGAGGGAGGTGAAGCCACAAATGATATCCTTAAACCTATTTAATGTCATTGTTTGTACCCTCAGGTTTAGCTCTGTATATGTTCTGACCACCTGTAGTAGTGAATAGTGAGACAGACCAAACTGAGTAGTAGTAAAGAAAGTGGGGCACATGTACAGGACTGGAGAGGAACAAATTGTGTAAAAACATTATTTTAGAAT
This sequence comes from Protopterus annectens, assembly GCF_019279795.1. NCBI lineage: Eukaryota > Metazoa > Chordata > Ceratodontiformes > Protopteridae > Protopterus > Protopterus annectens. The sequence goes on along the minus strand of NC_056745.1, from coordinate 712,603,436 downwards.
GTTGTTAACACTTATGTCTCTTTTACAGGCTCCACAGCATGTGACTTCAGAGAGAAATGGAAGCCATCGCAGACAGCAGGCCTATGTCACTCCAACAATTGCACAGGCTCCATATTCCTTCCCACACAGTAGTCCTTCCCACAGCACAGTTCATCCCCACATGGCTGCAGCTGCTGCTGCCCATCTGCCCCATCAGCCTCATCTGTATACTTACACTACCCCTGCAGCTCTGGGCTCTTCAGGCACAGTCACACACCTGGTGACCTCACAAGCCTCTACGCGACATCCTGTGCAGCACAGTGCATACCCACCAGGTATTGTTCATCAAGTACCCGTAAGCATGGGTCCACGGGTCCTTCCCTCACCTACCATCCATCCAAGTCAGTACCAGGCTCAGTTTGCCCACCAGACTTACATAAGTGCATCGCCAGCCTCCACAGTCTACACTGGATATCCACTTAGCCCTACCAAGATAAACCAATACCCCTATATCTAAACACTGGAAGAAAATTGAAGACTGCATTATGTGAAGAAAATTAAACGAAATGCAAGCAAACAGTACAACAGAAAGGAGAACAGAACTTGGAGAAAATACATTTATTTCAAAGGAAAAAGACATAATCTGTTCTACTTCTTTTTTGTTTGTTTGTTTAAGAACCAGTTTCATTACCGAGCATTTAAGGTGCAATGGTCAGTGCTGGTCATTTTCTGAGAACTTCATATAGGAGTTGTTGGAATTCATGTGAAAATCACTGGTGGAACCCAGTCGCTACTCTTAACAAGTGGGTGAGAAAACTGGACAGGCTTGTATTATGGATAATTCAAGAGAGAGGAAGGGATTTATCCAGAAATATGCAGCTCTAGATTTTCCAAATAATATCCCTAGCAGGTTCTGCAAGCTATTCCTGGTACCCCAGAATTTAGCAACTGCTTCATCATGTCACTTTGTCCATCTTATTATGCTGTTCTTTTGAAAGGATACTTGATTACTTGAGATGGTATATGAAGTGTCCCATTCATGTAACCTGGATAAATCCCAAACTATAATGTATTCTTTTAACATCTTTATTAATGTAGTCTAAAATTTAGTTTATTTTCAACAGATTATTTTTAATCCTGGCTCATTTGCTGTAGAAGTAGAATTTTAGCTGGGACCCTCTTAGAAAGTACCGTAAAACACCCTCATTTAACTTGTGTTGAAACTCTCTGATACCAATAGATTTTCCTCATTGTGATTGCACAAAAAAGTGGTTTGATGTAGGCATGTACAAAATGTGATAGTCCGACTATGTATGTGTGTATGGGACTGAACATATGTGTGTGTGTGAGTGTGTATGCATGGATGCATGTGTTCTGAGTGTGTGTAGGTGAGATGGTGTTGCCTAATGGTAACATTTTTCTCAGCACAGCTGTTAAACTGTCTCAGTCTTAGTTTTACATCATTCCCTTGTAGTGCCTTACAGAAAACAGACAGGTGTGGTTTAAGGGTTTACTTCTCTGGTACTCATAGACCCAACTGAGCCTTTTGTAAAGAGAAGTCAGGCTTGTTTGTTGTTGTGGTGGCCAGTCAATGCCCAGGTGTAAGCTAGGCCTCAGTTACTTGACTGTCCAGATGGAAGACTAATAAAACACAGTTCACTGTTGCTGCTACTGTTTGATGTTATTATAGTAACTAAAACTGACTGACTGTGATTCGAAACAGTTTTCAGCTGCTGTAAATTACTGGTGCACATAATATTATACCATATACTCTGCTGTCTACAGCCGTGTTACCATGCCACTGTATAGCAACATATTTGTAAATTCAGTTCTGTGCTATGTTTTCAGTCCCCTTCTTTTATTGGTGCATTTTACACAAATTGAAATACATCTTTGGCAAATTCTTCTCTGTTATGCCTTCAAATCTGATGGGGGTCTGTGAATTATATTTTAAACTGTATTGCTGACAAAAATATACTAATGGTTCTCACAGCAGTGTAGTATCTATGGGTATGCTTTATCACCAGGTATAGTTAGAACCAAAGCATGAAGAAGACAAAAACATTTTTCTGGCTTTAAGAAATTAGTTATAGTCTCCCCTTCTGCTAAGCTGTTGCATTGCACAACAATTAATGTATAAGTAAAATATTAAAACTATGTTGTTAGGTAATTAATTAATTTGGCTAATCATGCATGCAGAATCCACTCACTTACTGCAGAAGCTTGAGATGAGAATGTGCCAGTGGTGTTGCTATATTCTTGATGTTTGTCCAGATATTATACGTATCCTTGTGCTATTTTTTGGTAGATTACATTTTTTCAAGGTTCCCACTGCTGTCTCAGTGCAGTGCTGTTTTCTATGTACAGATACTTTAAGAAATACATGGATTGATAACTACAGTAAAAGATGGTGCTAATAAAAGGATGATTTAAACAGATAACTCGTCTTCTGTTGTTAGGGAACCTTTTTATCCAGCCTTACCCAAAGAGTTGTTTTCATTATGCCTTGTACTGAATTTGGGGGTGTTAAAGTGGTTGCATATGTTTTTCAGAGGTGCAGCACAGGTCTGCAAAAATGTTTGTTCCTTTATTTATTTAATTATTTATTAATTGTTGGTATATTTTAGTATATAATGTATTTATATATATATATATGTTTGCTTTTCATCCCAAGTTTCAGTAGCATGCCTGCAATCTAGTTACTGCCATGTCTTGTAGATTATGGACATAGATGTTAATAGTCATCTATCCAAAGGTGAATCATTGGGCGGATTGTTGGGTAGGGTCTTATGGTAGATGCTAGGGTGCTCAGCTTGGTGGAGCATATTTAAAAAAAAACTGCAGCCCTGCTTCCAAAAATAAGAGAGAGTGTGTGTGTGTGTGTGTGTGTGTGTGTGTGTGTGTGTGTGTGTGTGTGTGTGTGAGAGAGAAAGAGAGAGAGAGATGCCTCATACTTTTGTGTAAGGCATTCCACATTCTGATGTGTTAGCATATGTCTCTCCCTTCCCCTGCAGGTCCTTCAGGAGAGAGAGTGCTTCATTGAGTAATGCCATGTTGCTGCCATGGTATTTTCGGATCACTGCATTTACCAGTAGATTCCGTAGTGTGATGTATATCTTTGACATGCTTCCTCTAAGAGCAATGAGTTTTTTTTTTAATGTGCTCATTTTGTCTAGGCACAAAATCCCTTTAATTCTAGATAAGGCCAAGTGCAAATTGCCATACTGCTGTTGCTCACTGTTTGCTGAATATGTTGATGTGACTGACAGTTATGCACTTTGACAAGTTTTTGGAGCTTAGCCCCTATACCTCACTACGTTTCTGCTTGTCCCATTGTTACATTCATCAAAAGTTGGTGCTTTTCTGAGTGCTTAATTAAGGTTACCCAGAGATACTGCCATTTTGTAGAATGTTTTCTTACACTATGTTGCTTCTTCCTTATGTTAGTGGAGGGTGCTGGGGGAGCACATTTTTAATACATTAGAGTGTAAGCTACTGGGAGGAGCTAATTGTGCATCATACCAAGCCAGGCACACATTTCCGTTTTTGTTCCCCATTGGATGGTGTTTAACAGTGCCGGGTCATTCACCTTTATTGTGGCCATCTTCTAACTTTGTATGTTTCTGTCGTAGCAGTGTGCACGGGAACTGCACTGCTGATCTCCACGGAATTAGGCAGTTTCCTAATGTGTCATTCAGCAGATCACCTTTTATCATGCCCATTTTCACGATTACTCATTGATTGACAGTAGTTTTGGAGAGAATTCTTTGATAATATGTCAGTCAATGAGTCACTGTTTAGGAAACTGTTCACAGACAGTTTTTTCATTTTCTCTTTAATGCTCCAGACAAGCAGAACAGCTGATGGTCTCCATTAAGAATATCATATAAAAAGTTGTTAACACTTGATGTTCTCTCCAGGTGTATACTTTCCAAAACTGTGACTCCTTTCAGCACATTTCAGCTGCTTATGTGGGAGAAGGAGATTTTGTTTTTAACTTAGTGGTCTAAAGCAGAACCTTCTAATAGCCAGGAAAATGTAGTTCTTTGTAGTGCCAGATGTCATTCTGTATCACTGTTGCAGTATTTTTGAAAGAAGGGATGTCCTGTCACTCAGCCAGTATTGAAAAACTTGAAAAGGATCTTGTTTTCACCGTATGTCCTATTTATGCTCCTCGCACAGAATGTAGGGCATAAAAGGAACGTACAGACGCAACTACCCAGAACTTCCTTTGCCACCAGTTCGAATGCTGTTGTTGCCAATTGTTTTAAACATTTTATTGCTGTTCTGACCTCTTAGAACACCAGATAAGTGCCCCATTGTGTTTTTTTTATTTATTTATTTTTTTATTGCATAGGTCTCCCCTATCAGACATCAGACCATATCAATGTCAAAGAGATGAGGGCTCTGATTCTGACCCTTCCAGCTTTTCACTCCATGTTTGCACTGGGCCCTTTGAAGGTGTACACGTATAATATTACAGAGATGTGGTATGTTAACAAGCAGGGGGCACAAAATATTACCTTCTCTGAAGGATGGTGCTTCAGGCTTGGGAAGTGGCTGTCAGTTATCAGTTAACTCTTCTAGTGGTATACATTCTTTCAGAGCACAATCTTGTGGAAGACTCTGTGAGCAGGTCCAAAACACAGGCTCAGAAATGGATGCTTCACAGAGATGTGTTTCTGGATATTGTCCATTGGTGGGGTATTCCTCAGGTAGATCTTTTTGCCTCCCCTGTGAACAAGCAGCTTCATCTCTTCTGTTACAGAGTGCCCTGCCATCTGGCCTGGAAAACAGATGCCTGTTTTTTCTGGGGGGGGGGGGGGTTGTTTGTGCTTTCCCTCCTTTTCCTCTACTTCCATGAGTCCTGCAGAAGATTCAGCCGGATTCCCGAAAATTCTGCTAGTGACTCCCTTTTGGCAGTGACAGCACTGGCTCCCCCTCCTAATGCATGATGCAATCATCACAAGTTACCTCACTGGTTGGATATCCTCACACAGGACAAGGGTCTCTCATCCATCCCCACTTGTCCACTCTGCAACTGACATTGTGGGTGATAAGATTTTGATCCCTTTCCGGCACCTCGTTTTTGAGGGCATGTGTGCAAGGAAACCGTCAACCAGAAAATCCTGTATGTCCAAATAGAAGAGATTTTCAGTCTGGTGCCATAGCCAGGACCCTTTTTCATTTGGGGGGATCCCTGTGGTCTTCTCTTATTTGTATGAGTTGCTTCAGTCTGGCTTGGCCTGTTCTTCTGTAAAGGCCTGTTTGTCAGCCATTTCTGCTTGTCTGCCCATGACTCCTCCTTTCACGTCTTGTTTTGAGGTCAAACAATTTCTTAAAGGTGTCGTGCATATTAGGTCTCCAAGAAACCCTATTCCTCCTCCTTGGGACCTTAATTTTGTTTTGGAAAAATTGACTCGGACTCTTGTTGAGCTTGCAGTTTCTGCTTCTTTGCAACATTGTACCTAGAAGACTGTTTTGTTTCTGGCTCTTACTTCTGCTTGGAGGGTTTCTGAGCTCCAGGCCCTTATAGCCATTCCTCCATTTTTGTTTTTTTCACAGGGATAGGGTGTCCCTTTGTACTAATCCTTTGTATAATTATGCCCAAGGTGGTAAATGATTTATCCTTAAATCATTTGGTACAACTCCCTTCTTTTTTCCCTTTTTCTCAGTCTGCTACTGAGTGGTTCCTGCATATCTTGGATTTGCACAGACAGCTCAGATACTATTTGGATAAAACTAGGGCTGTTCGTAAGTCTGATCAGTTTCTTGTTTCCTTTCATCCCAGATCTTTGGGTTTGGATATTTCTAAGCAAACCTTCTCCTCCTGTATATCTAAGGCAATTTCTTTTTGCTGTTCTTTTTCATGGCAAGTTTGTCTGCTTCTGTTAGAGCTCATTCTACTAGGGCTGTTCCCTCTTCTGATGCCTTCTTCAAAGGGGTTGGACTCCAGTTCCATCCTTGAAGCTGCTACTTAGTCTTCAGTGCATACCTTTACTAAGCATTATAAGTTGGATATGGTTTCTAGGGCTAGAACCATTTTATGTGGGTTTGTTGAGGACTCTTAGCCTTCCACCTCCCATTCTGTTTTTGAGCTTTTTTTACTCTCCCTACTTTCAAGAATACTGTAACAGTGATATAGAAGGACATAGTACAGTAGTGTAAAATCTTACCATAATAGGAGATGTCCTTCTCTTTATTGTTACAGTATTTGCTCACTCCCTCCAACCCCCTCTTCTTTATTTTGCCTTTTCTCCTTCCGGATGTACATGGACTCCTTTGTCCTATGAGGATTGTTCTCTCCTGCGGCAATTCAGTTCTGGGTAGTTGTGTCTGTACGTCCCTTTTATGCCCTGTGTTCTGTGCAACGTATGATGCAAACAAAATCCTGTTCAAGCTTTTCAGCACTGGCCAAGCTGCCCAGGAAGGGACATCCCTTCTTTAAAGTATACTGCAACAGTGAAGAGAAGAACATGTAGTGTTGTAAGATTTTACACAACTGTACTTTCTGTACTGTTGGTGCAAACTAAAGGCTAGTTAAATATACCATCTTGGTAGCAACTTCTCTACCACAAGAGCAGTAGTAGGTAGCATAGTTTTTTGTCTAAGTATCACATGGAGTAATCTTTGTATTCAGTTTAACATGTAGACATAGAAATTGATAATTTAACAGCAACACATAGAAAATTTAACTGTCTATGCATCGGATCTTCTGTATTTTGGATGGGATCTTAGTAAAATGCTACTTGTCAAAAGCTCCTGTTTGAAACACATAGTTCTGAAACTACAAAGCATTATATATGGTGGGAGAAAAGGAGGTTAACTCTATCCCATCCCAGTTTAAGTACTTTTATTGTCTTAGCAGATTCTGAAAGTGAAAATGTATTTTTGTCAGAATGCAGTTTTGTCATTTCTGCCTATGCAAAGTACAGTTTTTTAAATGTGATTCATTGAACCACACTGATCCATTATTCACTTTCTCCCTAATACGATTGGGTGGTTTTAAGTTTTTATGTTACCATGGTTTAAATCATGACTGTGTTTCTTAGCTGTCACCACCACTGGTTAGAACCAGACATTCTTCAAAAAATATATAACAAATGAAGCTTCCATATACCCTCCTTTGTCCTCAGAGTCTGCTACTGTGTCCATCTTGTCATTAAATTCCTGGACTCCTACAGACTTCCAGTTCCCAAACACAGTACAAAGGAAAAGTATTAAAAAAAGCACCAGCTTTCATTTCCTGGTATAGCAGATTTGTCATACTTTCCTTTCAAAACATTATGAGCAGGAAAAAATTAAAATACGAGACTGATGTAGCTTACACCTGGAAAAAGTGGCATGGTGGCGTATTCTTCATTTGTAAAATTTTAATTACAGTTGATTATTTAAAAAAATGTAGGTTGTCATAGATACTAAGCTTGTCATGCTTTCTAACTGTTATTAAGATTTTCTTCTTTATGCTTCCTGGACTTCCTTATTGTTTTATCTGGGGTTTTTTTTGTTTTGTTTTGTTTTATTTTTTTTAGACTTCAGTTTATAACTACTTAATTTCATACGGTTGTGTGGGCATGTATTTTAAAGTCTGCACAGTAGTTGGAGAAGTATAGCTGTTTAATATTTTTATGACTTTGATTTCTTTTATTCAAGTATTAAGTATTTGGGTGTCAGCTTTGTTTCTGTGAATAGAGATAAGGAATACACTTGTGTGTATATATCTATATGTGTGTGTGTGTATGTATATGTATATGTATATATATATATATATATATATATATATATATATATATATATATATATATATATATATATTTATTTGTATATATACACACACACATACACACGTGCACTTGTGTATGTAAGATGTAAGAGTAAAGGATTTTTGTTTGCTGTAACGTATATGATCTGTATGTCTCTGACCTTTTAATATGTTGTTGCAATAATGATTTATATCACTTCTGTGTTTAAAATGTGTTTTATTTATAGTTTAGGACTAATGTTTTATTTTCAAAGCTGCAAGGGAATCTGCTTCTTCCAACATGATTGTCATGGTTGCTTTATGATACCCTAAAAAGATCATCTGATTTTTAAAAGTGAACTTTCTGCTGCTTAGTAACTGGATTTTTCTCCGACTACCTCCTCCACAACCACAATATTACACTGAAACAGCTGAGGTATCGTCATTTAAGGCAACGGAGGATGATTCGGTCTTCAGGAGCCTAGACTCGTGCTACTCATACAGTATGTAAAGCTCTGTGATATATCTCTTCCAAGCACTACTTTTCATGGTACTTGAAACAGAGGAAAGCCCTGGAAAGTGGGCTTATTGTGTTTCATAAAAGCAACAAAGAAGCCCGAAGGCACATGTAGTAGTGAACCCTTTCTTCCAAACTATTTATAATCAGGTTGCTCATTTGTTTATTAGTCTGTAGCAAGATATTCTGATTATAATCCCCCCCCCCCAGTCTACTTTGTAATGTTCAACCAGTGTCCTCATCTGTCACTGGGACTACCCAATCCTCCTTCTTTCCCTGGACTTCTCCGAGTGAGCTGCAGCTGTTGTGGATCGTAGGAGCAGGGGGATGGGGCAGTGCCAGCAATTGCTTCTGCTTGCTGAAAGTTGTCATTATAACCTGCTATTATTTTCCTGTACCCCCTGCCACCTTTGCTTTTGTTAGCATGCCAGCGGGCTACTCCTCTTTGTGGACCATGCTCACCACCCCCCAGGAGCATTTCTGACTAATACTGCCCTACTGTCCTGCCTTGGATGGGCACGTATATTCCTTCTTGCCAGTGACTCAGACATCCTGGCTACCATTCAAACCCAGGTTGCCCGACCATATTTCACTATAATTCATAGTGCCTATTAAGTTCAATTTTTTCAGCATCCTGTTTTGAACTGCAGATAATGGTTGTCAGTGGTGACAGTGGTTAATGGTGTAATTCATGGTGTAAAATTTAATGTTTACTATTATGCCTTAAAACAGTGTGCGTATGAATTTTTGGACACTGAAGGGCAATTTCTATGCTTTCTGCCATTAGTTGCAAAGGACATTGGGAACACTAAAAGCTGACTTGTAGGCAAAAGCAGCATTTCTTAATAAAGATTGTAAAATTATTGCAGGAAACATTTTCCTAAATTATAATCTCGTTAAACATTCCATCTCTTAGAAGTGTTTGTGCCTGCAGTAGTTTTGTTCTCATATATTTTTGTTTACCGTATTTTTCTTAAAATTTTGAGTCAAAAGTGGTAACTGCTTAGTGACACTTCCATGAAAGGGGACAGTTTCCCTTTCCACACAATCTGAAAAAAGTATGAAGTGCATTGAAGTACCTGATAGTTAAAAAAAAAAAGGATTACAAAATTAAATTAGAGCATTTTTACAAGTGCTTGAATGGGCCTTTCATGAAAAGTTCAATTGTAGACAGTGAGGACTGTACCAAAATTGTATATTTCACTGAAAATATTGTTATTGACAAAAGACAAATTGATGTTACTTAGATAACTCCCATGTTTTATAAGTAATTCTTTGTAAAGTCTTATACTTGGGAAAAGGACCTGTTCTTTAAATACTGACTTGCATCTTTATGTTCGCGTAACTCAGTATTCACACTGCCAGCTTATCATTGGTTTCATTTTCTTTTCCTCCATGTCTGCTAGCACGTGACATACCAACAGCATCCTTTAAAGCCTCATATTATGATTTGTCTTATTTCACATCAGTGTGGCCCCCAAGAGAAGGACAAAGATGACTGTCATCAACCAATGAGGTCACCAACACAGAATATATGCTGAGACAAATTAGTGTGAACAAAATTACGTACCTAAATTGCTAGTAAAATAAAGCTATCCGTTTAAGATGGTTTGAAGACATTAAACACTACATTGTCCATTTGGGTTGAGATAATGAATAAGGTGTTTACCTAACAAACACATGATACAAGGTTTGATTCTGACCTGTGAGCTAGGCTTAAAATGGCCCCAAGGGCAGCTAGCCTAGTATTAACTTGTGAACTTAAGAGAAACTGTTCTGCATGTCAAAAGAAAGATCTTTATATTGATGTTCTGTATGCCTTTTTAACCTAGAAGTTACATTGCTTTTACTTAATGGTGCTGTTTGGGGGTTATAGGTTAGGGATTGTAGGATATTCTTCCCTCTGGTGAAATATATGCTAATCAATGAGTTATGAGAGCACTCATTATTCATTTGAGTGTCAAGCAATAACTGTACTTCACAGAAGGTATTTTACTCTGAAAATAACTTCTCAGAGATCCTGTTTTTTTCTTTTTAAACTGCATTTACAGATTTCTGTAGTGGAGGAGGTGTAAGTGTACAAAAAATGCAATATGGATATAGCTGCTAATACTAATAAGTAGGGGGTGTCACATGACGATAACGTAAAACATTGTGTTTGATGAGGCAGCACTCCCTGCAGAAGTCTGAAACAGTAAACATTTGTGAAGTTTATTGTGATAGAGCAGTTCTTTTCTTTGTTTAGCAAAGCTCCCTATTCATTATAGGGATGATAAAATACGATATTAACTGTAAACAAGGATAGACTAAAAGTTAAATGTTAGCAGTGAGCCACTGTATCACAGTTAACACAATTATTTCCTTGTTGAATAGATGTCTGTGTCTGCTCAGTTTAGTTTAGTGCATTTTTTTCTTTAGATTATACTTGTAACGCTGCTGCACACTCTGTTGTAATGTATTTTGAAAAGAAAAAGTTGAATTATTAATAGCACATTTCTTTGCTATTTAGGTAACAGTTTTCACCACAAAAAAGCAATATTATAGACATATACTTTTTTAAATATTTGTGTATAATTACTTGTTGTATCATCTTCAGTTTGTGTAATAAATCAACTTTGTAGTTGCTGTATGTATGTATGTATGTATGTATAAGATCTCCATATCTTTCTTAGCGCAGACCTTTTACTTTCACTGAATGGTGTATTTGTTAGATTGCCTAATATGTTATGAATGTCTTGGATAAAACTTATCAGGAAAAAAATATCCGTGGAATTATCTCATATTGGCCGTGTCATTGGCAAACCTGAGGGTGTTTAAAACTTTAGAAGAAGAATGGCAGAGGTATCCTTGGCTGGCATATCAGTGAGATGCATATTTCATCAACCCTCTAGAAGTATGTCTTTGAAAAACTGCTTTGTAGGACATTAGCACATGGACCAATTCTAAGTCTGTAAAAAACAATAAGTATGTGCATGTATGAGGTAGTGGGTTTGGGCATGTGCAGAAGTTTGTGTGTTTACACACACACACACACACACACACACACACACACACACACACACACACACACACACACACACACTGTATTGGTATTCCACGAAAAGACTTCATACAGCACTTCTTTTGACAGGCAGACATGTTTAACAGACGTGTCCTTCATTTGTCATTCTCCGGGCCAAAAATTTGTCTAGTCCCCAGAAGCTGGGGTTCAGCAGTTTATATTACCATATCATTCAGTTTTAAAGATGAATCAGCATTTCTGATTTTTTTTTTCAATTAAAATGTTATTTACACTATTTTTCGTTAGTCAGGTGGTTGCAAAGAGTTTGACTGTTTGTCTCATAATGCAATCTTTAAAACTCTTGGCATCCAAAACTCTCTTCATGTAATGCAAATCCTAACACCACTCAAGTGCTGTGGAGTTCATGAGAATATAAACTTCACTCTTTTTAGTTCATTTGTGTAAGATTTATGAAACAGAAGTTTCATTAGGATCCATAGCATAACAAAACCAAAGCAGGAACAGATATTTATGGATGAGTTTTCTGTACAAAGTTGTAATTTCTGTATAAAGTTGTAGAAAGAGTATGGCTATAAAATCTTCCTTTATGCTAAAGTGTCTTTCGCATTAAGCATTGAGTGCCTTGGTGTTTTTAACAGAAGCCTTGTTACTCAAGTTGCAGAATGTGAGTTAGTACATTTCTTTCTCTAATACAAAAGTTGAAGTGAATTATGCAGAGCAAGATATATGCCCAAACTGTCTTCTGACCTTGGAATTGTGAGTCAGGAGTTAAAATCCTACTCTTTAAGCTTGCAACTTGATACATTCCTAAAATAGTTATTTAGTTGCAAACTTAATCTATATGAAAGCATTTTTATAACCATCCCATCATTCATAGGTTCATAGGTAGGTACTAGGCTATCGGCCCAAGGGCCTAAGTAAGCCTAGCCAACAAGTTAAACATCATGTCCTGGAGGGAGTCACAATACTGTCAATCTAAGCAGAGCAGTTCAGACTTGTGTGTTGTGTGGCAATAGCCTTAGATCATCCTGTACATCTCCAGATGTTTCCAGACAAGCTGAGTGCTATACTCTAACATGTCCTGAGTCCTCCTCCCATTGGACTGTGTCTGTTGCATTTCCTGTGGATGGCACCTAGTAGACATCTGTACTGGATACCCGCACCACCTTACCTGACTGCGCTCAATCCAGAGGAGTAGCGGTTATGCTGTGAGGTGTTTCTGAAGTATGAGCTCCTCAGTGATTTGCAGAAGGAGAGCTCAGCAACCCTGAGGATCACCACCACAGTCCAGTGCAATATATACAGTACTGAAACAACTGCACCCATCCACTGGTCAGTCTTCCGATTGCCATTGTTTTCGCTCTTGAATTAGTCTCAAGGATAGTCAAATTCATCCACGTGGTGTAGTGGATCCTCCCCACTGCAGGAGGCTATTGTTTTTGGTGAGAACCGTGACTTCTGACGTGGAGGTTTTGAGTTTTATCCCACTGTTTCACACTCAGCAGAGCGCTGCTTCATTGTATGCTGGAGATGTCCAACACTTGAGGCTGAGGACAGCTTCATGTTTTTCCACCTTGTTATCCTCGTACTTTACTCTTTTCCATACTTGATGCCACAGGATACATTCTACCTCAGTGTTTGTGGGTAGAGAAGCAATGGATAAAGACCATTTAGAAAGATAAAAAAATAAGGTTGGTGGGATAAGTATATCCCAGCAAAATGTTTAAATAGAACAAGATATAAGATGGTCTGACTCATTAAGTAGAATCACATTTCCGTAGAAAGGTTAAATTGCCATTTGTATGCAGACTCACAGAGTAACCTCATGAAAGTGGCCAGTGTCAGTGTACTCATCCCTGTTTATCCACCTGAACCGATGTGTTTTAACTTGCACATGAAACTGCTTTAGCAGTTGCCTGTAATTCTATTTTGATTTCCATTGTTTTTGTCTTTGGCTTTTCACACGGCTGATATTGCTAACTTATTGTCATCTAAACACAGAAGTTTAGTAAGTCAGTTCAGGAGTCCAGCCTCTCTGACATCCACTTGCCTGATGCTGATATTCTACATTTATTTTGTGCCCAATTTCTCAGAAGGAAGCTGCCCTTGGCAAACATCCCAGGCCAAATTGGTCCAAACTCAAGAGGGCCTTCCACAGTGTGTAACTACTGCTGTCTTTCTGTCTTCCTATTGCTTGAACTTAAGAGAGTTCTTGTGTGCCCTGTAAATATTACAGGTTTATAATTATATATCTTGGTTGAGTGTTTTTGTTGTTCTGGTGCAGCTTGATAATGTTTCATGGTGGGCATGTACTGGGGTCTTCATCACTGGGTGTACTCTACTAACCTGATATAGTGCCACTGTGACATATGCTGATGGGGGTGCTCACTCCACAAGCATGGAAGCTAGAGGTCTTTAAAGAATTGTGCAAGGGAGGGCTGTCAAGAATAGTACTCGACCTGTTAAGTTTAACAGCTGAACTAAGCCTTATAAATCACCTACTAATATGGAGAATACTCAGATTTCAATTATTTTCCTCACCCTTGCTCTGTACAGAGTTCCCGATCTTTTTATGATATGTATATTTCTGCATTGCAGTATCCCTGGCCGATGTTCAGTTCTTGTATGGAAAAGACTTTGCCATAATGTAGTGTTTCTAAGTTCTGATTGTCTTACTGTGTATGTTATTACCACTGCACAAATCCCCTTAGTCTTTTTATGTTGGTGCATGCAGTAAAAATATCTAAACATGAAATATGGACAACAAACAAAATTATACTAGAGAAGGGTTTATGCCCTTAATCCACTGTTGTGTAACGGTAACATTGGAGTTGCTTTATTTAATTAGCAGGTGGGGGGGGGGGGTGCAGTCCCTCTGCAAAAACATTAGTTTTGGATGTGGTTAAAATTTGTTGATATTTTGGGTTTTAGTACATTATGCTGCTTAGATTTATTTAAGTATACCCGTGTATTATATATGTATGTATGTGCTATGCTGCTAGTTTGTGCCCTCCTTTTCAACCCTTGCTGCTGTGAATGGTAGTGAGATAACTATCCCACTTGTTGGTGTGCTTACCATTGTATCCATTGTACCATTTTTGCCACTACCACAGCCACTGACTATCTCAACATGTATTAGTGGCTAGCATTCCTTTCCTCACCCGTGGACAGCTGTCTACATGTCCATATGTTATAGAATCCCAAGTATAACTTGCAGTCAATACTGAATCTTGTAGTAAAAGTTGAAGAATAACCATTTACAATATAATTTAGACTGTGCACGAGTCATGAAATAAACCTAGACTGACAGGGAGAGGGCAAAGAGGCGTGTCTCAATCAGTGCAATGAGCCAAGCTATGGCAAGGTGGGAGGGAGAGCGTTTTGGGGTACAGTATGGTAGCAAACAGTTCCTATGTGGAGTATGTTTTTTTCTGTAGTGTAGTACTCACTCTGGTCTGTTCGCAGCAAGAACTGTTTCAGTCATTGTGGACCATGCCAAGAACTAAGGAGGAGTGGCATTACAGTAAGGTATAGGTCATTTGTAATTTGTGGCAATTGTTTCAGGATAAAAGAGGATACTGAAGCAGCCTGCACAACATTCTTAGTGGGCATGGCTTTACGTGTACAGTGGTTATGAGAGGATAAGAAGGTTCAAAGCAGAATTAAACAGTACTACACAGGAACTGTGGACAACAATTTATTGTCACTATATAAGTGTAGATATAGGGACAGAAAGCTGTTGAAAACAAATGCTATAGAAATTAAGAGCAACTAGAATGCAAACTTAAGAGTGTGCACTAAGAAAGGAGGACATTAAGTAGTGGAAACAAAAAGTAGAGTATATTTATTTATTTTGGGGGGGGGTTGTTTTCCTAAAATTTTCCTAGTAATCGGGACTGTTTAGGCTGCTTCAGAGGGAGTGCCTCTGCATTTTGCAGTTACATTTCAAATGCCCTAACCCTGCCTTGGATTACTTCCCAGGTGGAAAATGAAGGGCCAGTTGTGTCACTCATACATTATTTATGATGTCAGGGTGCTTCTTTCAATGTGTAAGAAGTCATAGTAACCTTTCTCTTCCCTTCTCCTTCAAGGGAGCCTTTTTCTTGGTCCTGCTCCCCACTTTAACTCCTCCTGTATGTTGTGGGTAAGCAGTGCTATCCCTGTAAAGTGTATGTGCTTCTGTATACAGTCTTGTGTTATGTACTGCCAGCTAGCCTCGTAAGTAAGCCTTTGCCACTGTCATGTTCCTTGGTCTCCAGCAGGGTATTGAATGCATTGGCTGTCCAAAAGAAGCCCTACCTCCTCTACCAGTTGCAAACCTCTGCAAAATATATGTCCCCCTGTTTTCCATGTTTGGCTGTTTATCCCTGTAGTTCACTCTTGAATCTTGGTAACTGATACGATAGAAAGGCAACTTGCTTGTGAGCCATTTTCCTGGTTTATAAACAGCCACTATCGGGGGAGGGCACCATACTATGGAAAATGTATAGCACAAGGATGAGGGTGAGACCACTGCACTGCAGAAGTGTAAATGCAGGGACACTGTTCGGTAGAAGTACAAATAACAATGCAGACGGGTTAGACAGTGAGCTAGGGAATCTATGAATGTCGATTTGGGTACGGGAAACAATGTTGTGGAAACAACAGTGGAGATCAAGATAGAGGGACTTAGTGCTATGAAAATATAATCAGTAGAGATTTGGATGGAGGATGCTAAACCAAAATGTGGTGAATCTGGCTTGGAAGAAAGAAGAACTGCCCAGTAAAAGTGTAATAGATAGAAACCAAAGATGGGGCATTAAATTGTGGAAGGATTTTTGTGCAGGTACTGGTGCTGCTGTGGACAGGTACTGTTAGGATGTTATTATACAGGATAGAAGTTGGGGCTTTAAGATGACATAATCCGCGGTGGTGGTGCTGTGGTAGCGTTGTCGCCTCCCAGCAAGACGTTGTCCCGTTTGATTCTCAGCTAGAGCGTCTTCTGTGGAGACATGCGTGAATGGGTGTACCTTCGTTGAAGGTTGTGCATTAGGGCCGGCAACTCAGCACGTAAAAATCAACTGCCAATCATTAGCGGACCGGAGTTCCGCTGTGGCGACCCCTAACCGGGAAAAGCCGAAAGACACAACAACAACAACAACAACTGAAAATAAATAGGTAAGGGGGACGATGGAGGGCTAGTGCTACAGTATTAACTTCCTCTGTAACATCATTAGCAGTGTAGGACTGGCATCGGGGGGAGAGTCAAAGGTTGCTACACACTGGCTGTGGATGCCCAAGGGGATTGTTTGCATATTTAAGCTAAATGTCATCCCTGAGGCTTGGTGTACTTGGATATAAAAAACATATTCACACTGGTTTGCAAGTTAAGACAAGCTAAGTATTTTTTTTTTCCTTCCATTCTGATTTGTTTTAATCAACAGCTACTAATAAGATAGCATTTCACCCTGTAGAAAAATTAGACAAAAATCCATTTGGGACAAAAAAAAATCTAGAGAACAGGTAAATCTGAATTCAGGGCCTTCTTCTGTTCACAACTGTTGAGATTTTCTCTTTTTCCCCCATTTTCTAATCAAATCCATCTATCATCAACTAAGATATTTTTCTCTTTCCTTTCTGCCAGCACAGACCATGCCTAGCCCCTGTGCTACTTGTTTTACCCTTTTTTCCCCACAGTTTGGACTTCTGTTCTTAAAGTTTGTCATGCAAAAATTCCCTTCCCCGATGTTAAAACAGCTCAGATCTTCTGAATGTGGCTGATGTTGCCTGGTTATGTGTCATTATGCACAACAGCATTGGCTGAGGAGAATGGTGTCAGGCACTACCAAACGTGTCAGCATTTTTAGCTACCATCCACAAGAAGGGGAAAGTGCTGTGATAGATCCTTGCATGATCCCAGACAGGTGCTAGAGCATTGAAAAAGGACAAAGAAACAGGGAGTAGACATTATCTTCCCCCAGGTAAAGTTGCCCTATAGGCAGCCATATATTTTGCAAGCTTCTTCTCAGCTAGCAAAGGGTTGAGCTTGCCCCTGTCTTCTGACGAGGTATGCCCAGAGCAAAAACTGGGGAGAGCATCCTAGGTTATCTGTAGCATGACTCCCATAGATGATTGACAGGTGTGTACTCACATGTGGCCTGCATGTAGTTCCACAGTTTCCCAATATGAGCTTACTGCCAGTTGTCAAGACAGAGGACTGTTCTTCCCACGTTTCCCCTGGGTCTAGCAAGATTCACTGGCATAGGTTAAGGGTAGGTCTGCTGTTTGACACCTGGTGGGACCTGCCTTTGTGGGTGCTGGAGGGCTGTTTTGAAACATGGCTGGGTGTTTGCACTACATCCAATACATGCTTCTCCAACCTCAGTGCCACTTACCTAGGAGTTGGAATCCCATCACCAGACCGTTGGCACTGCACAACACATGTTCAACCTCATGTGCATTGACTTGATATGGCCCTGCCTGTCCTGAAGTAGGGATTCAGGGGATGTCCTCCTTCACCCCGTGTCCTTCAAAGGGGCTCAAGGATCCAGAGACTCTTTATCCCTTGGATGCATAAGGAAAGTGACATTTCCCATATGTTTAAATCTTCCTTGGATTACCTACTCATTTGGAGAAGTCCTTTGCCGTCCCCCAAAAATATTTTAATGAGCATCTAGGCTAAGAAGGAGAAGGGGGGAGAAGTCTTGGTTCATCCCACACATGGAGCTTGTTATTAAGTATGCTATTCTAAGGAAGAAGCAGGTCTACTGTGGGCCATACACAGGGTCTTACTCTTACAGCAGTTCACATCCCAGGGGAAGTAAATTTACTGGTATATTCCCTAAGCCACTGCTCAGTAAACCTCTGGACTTGAATATATAGGATTGTAGGTCTTCTAGAAGTATGGCCCTTGAAGAACACACTTTTTACCACTCAGGAGAATGGAATCCTCCACATTCTGGTCAGTTCAGCACTGCAAGGGGACACTGATGTTGAATGCAGTGTCATTCCAGTTAAAACAGAAAAATCTTGTACATGTACACCTTTCCCCATTGCCTCTGATTGTGTGCATTATTGCAACATTCAGAGAAAAAGACCAAATCTCATGCTTGTAGTCCAGTGTTGGCTAAGAAGGTGTGGTTTCTGACTGTCGTGTCTGTAGAAGTGAAGACACTCTGCTAGCACAAGCCAAAGAAGTCTGTCAATAAGTTAGGTCCATGAACAGGTCCACCTAAGGAACTGGACACTGATGTGGTCCTCTGCAGACTTCCTAGTTAAAGTCTTGAATATCATTCTATCTTAAGTTGTTTAAAAAGCACCTAATTAGTTAACATTAGATGTGTTTAGCAATCAAAGAATCTCTGGCATTTACTTACAAGTCATGTATCAGTCCACACTCATTTTCAAACTTCTGCATAGTTTTACTGACTGATTAGTCATAACAGTTCTCTTTGCAGGTCACACTTTGTTCAGAGCTCTACACAACATGTTATCAGTAAATCAGTACATGTTAAACTATATGTAGACATAATAATATCAGCAGTAATATTAACAAACCTGGCATTTTATAGTTCTAGCTAGCTGGTACTTGAAATATAGGAATAGTTTATTAGGAAAGCGAGTCAGTCTACCACCACAGAGCATGTGCAGCCCCTGTGCGACTTTTTTAAACTTTTTTCCCCACAGTTTAGCTCATTTGCAAATGGATTTTCTTGAGGCAGTGTAATTAAATGTCATTCTTCATATTTTTCTTTGCAGTCAGCTAATTTTTTTCCTCTCACTGACTGCATGCATCATTCTTCTGCAGCTCTAACCCTCTGTCCCTGGCTAATCATTGCTTACAAGTCACTTGCCCCACCCTGTAAAGGACACCAAGGTTTGTCCCTCAGAGCAGGGACCTCCTGTCCCTATGTAGCTTGGATTCACAATCATAAACATTTATATTTTGTAGGAGTCTGCATGTAAACTAGTGTGATCTAGTTATCATTTGAACTCCATTACAGCTGCTGATATTACTTGCACTATAGGTAATTATTTTATTTTTTTTTGGGGGGGTGACTTCAGTACCTCAAAGTTTTACCCTGAAGTAAACAGCTGCAGAGTATGCATATTGACTGTTACCTGATTACTTCTGTTTAGCATTTTGACTGAATCTTGATTACTTCTGTTTAGCATTTTGACTGAATCAATGACTCCAAGTCTGGTTATAATTTCTTACGCTACATTGTCCCAACATTGCTAACAATAGGATTCAACAACCATATTTGGTCAAATCCCTGTCTAGTCACCAGTTACTGAGATTGCAGCTTTTGGTGCACAGATATGTTTTCCCTTATTGCCATGTGTGCCTGATCTTAATGTCATTATATTTAGAGATTTGAGAGGGTGGAGGTGCACGGCTCTTGACCCCCTTGCAGTTTTTTTTTTGTTTGTTTTTTGTTAAAATTTATGTTTTCCCTTGTTAACTGTATTTTTCTTTGTCTTCATTTGACTAACACTGAGTTGATGAATTACTGTGAATTTATAACATACCATACATCTGATAGGCCTCTTGCCTGTCAGACTGCTGCTAGGTGTTACTAACATTTCCTTCCATCCTCCGCCCAACCATTAATAACTTAGGTTTATTAAAACCTGTGGTGTTTCAAAAGGTAGTACCATATTTGGCCAAATGGATTGCTCCCTTTAAGAGTATGTATATATATATCACCATTGTTTGGGCCTGTACATTAGGACATTTGACTAACAAGAGTACATCATTGTATTGATGATCCCTTTCTAACAACCACAGATCTTCCTGACCATATACAAAGTAAAGCTAATTTAAAATGTGTAATAACATATACAATGCAGGTGTGTATAGTTAAGAGAGCTTACGCTGTTTTCATCTGGCTGTACCAGTCGTCCTTCATGAGATATCACACTGCTAATTTAAATCCCTGTACTTTGTCAGCTATATATTTAATATGAAAAGCCATATGGAAAAGCCATGTATGTTATATATGAGTAAGGCAAACCTAAGTATGCAATTAGCTAATGCAGCTTTTCTTATTAAATAGCTGTCAGTTTACAAATAATTATAATCCTATATGACAGAGCAGAGGTAGGGTATCCAGTCATGCTGATATTGACTTGGATTTGGGAACAAACACAGAGCTCTGGGGGCACGGATCAGAAAGGAACATAGGATAAAGTGGTCTGAATTTTTTTTTTCAAAGAGGTCATGGGGGTCTGTGTCCCTTTGTCAATACCTTGGAGCTTGAAATGATCAGTGATGCAGAATGCAATGCTACCTGATTGCATAGCTGCATTAGGAGAAGAGTAAGTAATGGAACATGCTTGCTGCATTGTGGCACTATTAAAGACATGCTAATGGAGGGTTTAGCAAGGAAAAGGTAGGCCTAGCCAGACTGATGGTGCTACCAGGATGTCACCTCAGACAGAGTCAGGCCTTCCTAATTAAAGGTATCAGAGGCTTGACAACAAGGCCAGACAACCTGATGTAATGGATAACATGGACAGGCAGACCTGCCAAATAATCATTTGGGGGGGGGGGGGGGGGGAGTCATCAGTTTGAAAAGTATGTGCCACTGAAAAGAATGAAAACACTTCACAATGCACTGGATAGCAGTTCTGCAGCAGTACAGCAAAGAAAATTACAGCAAAAAAGGGTAAAATTTCTATACCCCACAGGGTGCTTAAGTGGTTTCACTGGACATGGTGGATGCCTTTTTAGCAAATCAGCATTTGGTGTCTACTTGGGAGATTCCTTTGGTTCTCTATTGGTGGCTATTACTTCCAGAACAAAATGTTGCCATTAGCTTTCCTCAATACTCAAAAATTTTCACCAAGGCATTATTTGGTGTTCCTCTATCTGGATGACTGGCTGCTGGTAGCCCTTTCCAGGTATTCCCCCTGAAGTGTCCCTCATGTGGTTGCTTCATTGACTGTTGTCCCCAGAGGTGACCATAAATTGGAAGACTTTCTTTTTGATCTTGTCTCAAAGTCCTTTGTTACGGTGATGTTGAATTCTCCAGTGTTGGTCAGCTGTGCCCTTAAAGAGGACATAGTAGCTCATGGCATTGGTTAATGGGTGAGGACACAGTGTCCAAGCTCGGACTTTACTCATGGCATTGGGTTAATGAGTGAGGACACAGTGTCCAAGCTCGGACTTTAATACACTTTTTGGACTTCATGGCTGTCATGAACTTCACAGTGCTACTGACATACATGTGAACATGGATGCTGCAATGAAATATGAGGTGCCAGTTGCTCATGGTACTAGGTCATCTTTTGATGTCAGACTCTAGTTTTATGGGCCTTCCAATGGTAGATTATTTCCAGTAACTTTCTAGTGTGCTTTGCTTTCCTATGACCATCTTGTCACAGGTTCTGGTAAGAGATGTTTTGATGGTGGGTTGGAGAGGTTTCATAGGCTGCCACACAGTGTATGGATTGTTAGTCTACCGTCCATGACCTGCACATTAATCAGTTGGAGGCAAAGCTTCTGCTTCAAGACTTTCTCCTTTTCTAGTCAGATAACCAGTCCATTGTATGGTACCTAAGCCAGCAAGGGACTTATTCAGAACTGAACCATAAACAGAAGCAGTATTCTCTAATTTGTTCACTTTCCTGATGAAGTGAGTGTGCTGGCAGACCTTCTGAGTCACACCTGCATTCAGTTCTTGGAACTTTGGATCCAGATGATGCCATTTTCCCCAGAAGTGTTGCAGTGTACAGATCAACCTGTTTCTCATTAGGGGAATGTAGTTGTCCCAGTCCTGGCAATGTGGATATAGCAGTGGATGAGTTATCACTCATCATGACAAAGGAGGTCTGTCTATGCATTTCTGTCATTCCTGTTGATTCCATACCTCATTGAAAATTTCAAAGAAGAAAGTTGAAGACATTTATTATCACTAATGACTGAGAAAGGCATGATTTTAATCTCTAAAGACCTTGGCAGTGCAGGAGACATTCCTGATTCAAGCCAACCAAATGTTCCATATCTGTAGTCACAAACAAGTCTACCTCAGAACATTGTTTCTGGTGTTATATCCCCCTGGTCCTACTGGATTTGCTGTCTGAGGTCTTAAGAGTTCATTGATACTGCTAGAAAGTCAACAGTTCAACAGATCTGCACCCACAAGTGGAATCTGTTCTCACTTTGGGCAGGGCTGTACTGTGTAACATCCCACTGGGCCAGTTTACAGGTGATCTTGATGTATCTCAGGCACATGTGTGATATAGGCCTCAGTTACCCTCATGCTCAGGATGCACATCCCATCTATGTCTGTGCAGCATAACTTTGTGAAGTGCAGAACTCTAGTGCAGCATTGGCTAGTCAAGCGGATTCTTAGAAGAGTGTTGCATTTCCACTCTGCTTTGAAATCCTCCCTTTCAAGAAGCTTAAGTGTCATGTTGGACGGACCTGCCCATCCACCATTTGAGCCTGCTAGCTCAGCAGCTTAAGTATGTGTCTCAGGAATAATTGCTCCTGGTAGCTATCATCTCATCTGATAGGAGTTCATAGCTTCAAGCTGTTATGTCTATGTAGCCATATTTGGTCTTTTACAAAGATTGTGTATCCATCCTGATGAACTCGCTTTTCTTCTTTGTTGTCACAGAGCCAATCCATTAAGTTTACACTACAATTTGCACCTGCAGAGGCTAGGGACAACAGGACCCTTTACACCCTGTATGTGAACTAGCACTTTAGGTAGTACCTGAACCTACTGCATAAGTTTAGGATAGTTGCTTGTTTCCTTCATATCATGGAGGAAAGGGTCTACAGATGCCAAGTGGACATTTTTCAAGTGCATTATTTTTCCATTAGCCATCCACTAGCAAATGCTGTGTCAATGCTCACTCTGCTTTGTCTGTAGTAAAAGCTGGTACCAAGTATTACTGTATTTAGTGTGACAGAGAGAGTTGAAGTACTTTGGGGAAAAGGCCTCATCCATCTGAGCTTTGTGCATGTGTGATCATTCAGCTCCTTCCATCCTGGTTATAACTGCTTGGTATTCCTCTTAACAGAGGGCCCATTATGGTGGGTCCATAGTAACAAATAGAACAGGTGGATATTCTTACCTTAGTTGATCTAAGGGAGGGCCCATCTTGATGTGTAAGGAAGACCCTCCCTCCCTCTTTTACCTTGTAGTTCTTCCTCCAGCTACATTTTTTGGAATTCTCTATAAGTAAGGTATCTGTTAGATTTTATATTCATTGTTTCTTGACCTGCAGGAAGATGACCACTAGTGAAAAAGGGATAAGCTGTTAGGCTGTAGGGACCATTATTTTATGTAACCACCACATTACATCATGCACTGCAATGATATGAATGCATATGTTAACAAATGTGGAATTTCACAGAAGAAAAGTGACAAATTCTAATTGGTAGAGAAGATGTACTTAATCAAGGACTTATCAAGAAGGGTCTGTTAAATCAACTAATATGGTAACCATGTATCTATTATTTCTATTTATTTTTCACAAATACTCCTAATGTAACCAGCAGTATAATAATAATTATCGATGCCAAAGTGCAAGTTATGTTTTGATTTTCTCATGCTTAGCTAGTGGATGTACATTCTGTAGGTGGATTGGACGCTCTAAATTGGCCCTAGGTGTGAGTGTGTGTGTGTGTGTGTGTGTGTGTGTGTGTGTGTGTGTGTGTGTGTGTGTGGAAGGTTGGGTGCCGGGCTGGCAACTCGACACTGTAAAACTCCACTGCCAATCATGAGTGGACAGTTGATCCGCTGTGGCGACCCCTAACCGGGAAAAGCCGAAAGAAGAAGCTACTGGATGTAATTAACAGCACCAGTAAATATGAATTTGAATGTGACCTATAACTTTGTGTATATTATTGCTATAGTAATGGTTACCTGTTAGGTTTAATAATAATATACTTTTAGAGGCAAGCAGTAATTTGCAAATTGTTGTCCAATCAGTAAGCTCTAAGGAGCTCCATCTGCTTTATTTTACTATTCCTGGAAACAGTAAAATATGCTAATGAGCTGTAAGTGTAATTAATTTTTCAGAATCATGCTTACACATATATAGGTATGTTTGTGTAAAGGTACTTAGATATAGACATTAATTTACAGAGCTGTCAGTAATTCCCTTAACAGTTATATGAGGTTGCAAATACTAAAAGGCTTTAGACACACACACACACACACACACACACATACATGTAGACATACACATACACATGCACATTGCAGAAAGCCAGGCAAAGCAAGTAAACTGCAGAACTAACTTATAAGCAGGACTATTAGGTCAGCTTCCAAGCCTCAGCAGAACAACGAGTCATTTTTTTCTACTGTTTTCCTGCTGCGTACCTCTGTAAAACTAGGGTTTTTTTCTTAACCAAATATTACTGTATAACTAATTATAAAGACAAGAATAATAGTGACATTTGCTAGAAAATCAGGATATAGTTTGCCATGTGCTTTTGCAGGAGGTGACCCGGCTTAGAGTCTGTCTATAAGACTGACTCATTGCTACAACTAATTAGGGCCATGATTTTCAAAAGCTAGATAAAATTACATCAAACTGTGCTGCTGTAAGACATGGTGAAGGATTTTTTCAGTTTGAAAAAAAACTAGTTTTCTGCATATAGTTCCCAAAACCTTTCTCATCCATTCACCGTCCAGCACTCAGTTGCATCCTTAGCACTGTTGCATTGCTATACAGAGCAAGTGAATGTCAGGCTTTAGTGCTGAGACTGGAACCATTTCTAGGTTAGATAGAAAGGACACTAAGCACTGAAGCCCACTCCTTGCTTTATTGAGCAGTCTGGTGAGAAGTAATTACTGGTCTCAGCATCAACCCAAGGTGTTACTGTTGCCATCGTGAGTCCTGGTTCTTCCCTCTTAGCAGGGGCAATGCTTAGACCATTCTGTAAATAATGCAAGCAATTTACTTTTACTGGAAAGCTTTGCTAAAGGACAGTGCTGTAGTGAAGGAGAGAGGCAGTCTTTCCAATACTTGGTGTGTGTGTGTGTGTGTGTGTGTGTGTGTGTGTGTGTGTGTGTGTGTGTGTGTGTGTGTGTGTGTGTGTGTGTGTTTAACAAGGCTTTACACAATTGCAGCTGACACCTAAATCATGTTGATCTTTTGAAGCTGTGCCATATAAAAATGAGATAGATGTTAGTCCTCAAGTGCTAAAATGGGGTTCTGTCATGTTTTAACACCTAGGACTCTAAAAATAGTTTATCTGATATAGACTCACTGAAACATCTGAACAATGATATCTGGTGTTTAATGTTATTGGGGGGAACCCAGTCACAGTTTAGAATGGTGAGTGTCTCATTATGTTCAAGGATATAGTCTTTTAGGTGTGGTCAAGTCACTAACCCTCAACCCCCAGTTGTATGTTGTTCTGTTATAGGAAATGTAATGCTATTATTCTGAAAAAAGTAAACTCCAAGGCACATTTTTTGAAAGTGGGAAAACCTATGTTCTGTCTCCATTCTGCCATTTCATCACATCATCTCAGTTTAGCCGTGCATCAAACTGTGGCCAGTTGCGGTCCTTTCACCATACAGGTTCTGTAAAAGTGTTATTTCATGTCAATCTTTGTGAAAATTATTGTGTGCAACAGTATTTTTCTTGTGTAGCTCTTTTGCTATGTAATTTGTCTTTTTTGGGATAATGTCTTGTCCTTTTATTTTTTTAATTACTGTGTTGTAGAACTGTATGTAACCTATTCCTTAGCCTCAAATATTAGGTGTGTTATAAGAATGGATATTTTACTGGCTTGTAGAATGTTTGACAACAAACATAATTCTAAACTGGTCCTGCAGAAAAGCTTGTGTTTCATCATGACATTGTACGCTTCTAATTAATAATCATTTTCGTTGTAGAAAAATGGAGTGAATTTATATTAGTCTTGGAAGCTAATAATAGCATTGTAAATTTACAAAATAATTTTAACAGAAATACATTATAGAAGAATATAGTTATTTTAATTGTAATACTACTAACTGTAGGGTGAGAAGGGGGTCCCGTTGTGGTGAACTATGTTATAGCTTGTTATTCACTGTTTTCTTTGATCATTTTTTCGGTCTCTGAGGTGAAACGAGTTATTAATCAGAATTTGTAAGCTCACATATGCATATTGTATATGTGTAGAAATGTAATCACACTTGTCTTGGATTTACATTAAACTGTTTTGAGTCACAGCAAGACTACCTGCGTGTCATGATTTATTATTTCAATGCAAATTTGAATTTTCTGTTTTTTGAGAAACAAAAATCTGATTTCTGGTCCCTCTTCTGCTTTATGGCTTCATTGCCGCTAATGTAAGTAGTATAAACTAGTTACTTCTGTGCTCATTGCATGTTTTTGTTGATATGACTTCAAGACTGAAATCTTACACATGATCTTGATGAACGGACACTAATGTGAAGGTGAGTAATTCATGAAATTAAGAGTATATAGAGGTATTATTTATTTATTTTAGTAGCTTCAGCTACCTCTGTTCACTTGCAAATGGTTGGACTATGTGATTGATCACCCTACATCTCTGTTTCACTTGTTTCTGATTGAAATATGTGATCCATCATCCTGTACACACTAAGGCTTATATCTTGCTGTGCTATGCTTTTTTGTGTTACTTTGTGAGTTTTGTACTGCTTTTCTCCAATACAAGTGCAAAAATCAATCTGAGGTGTGAGTTTTGCTCCACTGTTCAGTTTTCTATATACTGCTGTTATTTTATATGTAGGGAAAATTCAATTTTTGTATAAATATATTTTGAAGTAGTTTTGTGCTTTTTTGTGATCTTAATACACTGCTATGTAAAATTTAAAAAACGATTGAGGCAGATTCATCCATTTATTATTCTATAGGTAGTAGAGTTGTTCTAGGTACACTTTTAAGCCTACATTAAGGTAATACTTTGGAATTATCACCTTATTTTTTCTTGTAGTGAGGAACAGGTTTAGTCAGCTACAAGCTAGCATGGTGAAGACTGACAGGTGCCAACCAGAAGTTTTGTTTCGAGAAGTGATGGACCCGGCACTTTACGTTTTGATTGTTTAACAGAAACAAGCAGAGAGCATTTCATTCAGAACCTGGCTCAAATATGACTCATGAGTTATTAATCAGAATTTATAAGTCTACATATGCATATTGTATATGTGCAGAAATGTAATCACACTTGTCTTGGATTTACATAAACTGTTTTAAATTGCATCAAGACTTCTGCTTGCCCTGATTTATTATTTCAGTATAAAATTGAATTTTCTGTTTTCTGAGAAAAATACTGATTTCTGGCCCTTTTGCTGCCTTTTAGCTTCACAGCACATGAAACTGGGCATGCAAGTGTTACAATCACTGTGCATATGCAGTGCCCCAGGGGATAGTTTAACCATGAAGCCAAGCATGCAGTATATCTTACTACGTATCAGTCGCTTATATTTGAATCTGTACTCAGATTTGAGCAGAGTACAGTCCTCAGCTCCCTGGCAGAGAGGGATGATGCCCTGATATGGACCAGATTACCTGTGTTTGCCTGGTAGCCCAGGTGCTGATGTAAGAAGTATGATGAGGCTGTAATTGTCTTACCTTTGTCGGGGGAAGGAGAGGAAAATGATGTGCTGGGGAGGTGTAATCTTACCTGATCCTGATTGGGGACTGGCAAGTGCCGGGCAAGGCATTGGAAGGGGACTTGTATGGCATATGTCATTGTAATGGCAAGACGTTTCACCTAGCTACAATTTGTGGTACTCCCACTTAAGAGTTTATGCAAAACTGTCACTTTAGTAATGGGGTAAGAACAGCAAGCCAACTGTCTTACCAAAACCCATTGGCCTGGTGCAGGTTGATGGCCCTTGGTTGTCTTCTTCACTCCCAGTCAAGGGGCAACAATGTCAGTGATAGCTTTAAGACTGATTCCACCTGGAGAGACAGAACCCACTGATCAAGAGTGCATATCAGGATGTGCCCCCAACAGTGATGGCACTAAGGGATAAGGATGGAGATATGGATCATTGCAAGGGTCTGAAGTCAGTAATGTCTCATGCTGCTCTGTTATGGACAGTTCTGCAAATGTAATAATAATAACAGTAATACCCATTTGTTAACAAGGGAGGCCCACTGGACACATTCATATTTTAGGGGCAACCTGGGAGCAATGTCTGGTAAAGTGACTTGCACAAAGCCACACAGTAGGCAAATAAGGGCAAATGGAATCAAAACACTAAATTGAAAAAATTATATCTCACTGCCTTAACCCTCTGCGCCAATTGCAAATAAAAAGAGAGGGTCTAATACCTGCCATAAAATACATACATAATATTGTCTGTCTTTTGATATGATCTTCAGAATACTAGAACATGCACTGCAACCTAAGTTGAAGCAAATGTAATGCTGTATGATAAGACAATGACAAAAGTAATTTAAGTTGCTGTGATTCTTTGATTTGTAAGTGCTTGTTTAGTTTATTTCACAAATATTTGAAGGCAGATTAGTTATTCAGAGAAGAGGCAGATACTAAGTCTTACTATCTGGATTTACACATGCTAGTTCTTCCTGTTCTGCAAAAGGTTCACTTAGTTCTGGTTAACTGATTTATTGGTATATATTTAAAAAACTGTATTTCTAATTAACTGCAGAATTTGCCATTTTTCCTTTCAGTCTAGGGTATATAAATTTAAGCCATATTCTGTCTAGTTGTATGCTATTTTCTTTAATCTTTCTGACAGACCCCCTCCCAAACCTGCACTGCCTTAGTCTGTGCTCCCTGGCTTCTCTGCTCACCTGTCCTCGAGTACCTCCAGTGACTGTTTGCATACTACCCCAAATGTGATCCTTCACTAAGTGGACTCCCTGACTCCTGTGAATGTTGACCTCAGTGGTAATTATTGATCTGAAGTAGTTAACTTCATTCTTTCTTCACATATGGGTATTCGGATCCAATTTGGATCCGAGCCAGCAAAACTTTTCAAGCATCAGCTCCAAGCTCCAATCTCCTCCCCTACCTATATTACATCACTTCCTCCTATCTAGCCCCAGATCTCGTTTGCCACTCTATGAGTCAGCATCGTGGTCTCTGAGCTCTAAGCAAGGTGGTAAGGTTTTTTGTTCTTATTAGTGTAGTTGGGTGTGAATATCTTTCCCTTTTTCCTCCCTTCTTCGCGTTTGGTCGTCGTGTTAGTTTAAAAAAAAAAAATGTGTAGTACTGTTTTGTAGTCTGGTTTCCCGCCTAGGCCCAATCCCTTGTTAAGTGTGTGTGTGTGTGTGTGTGTGTGTGTGTGTGTGTGTGTGTGTGTGTGTGTGTGTGTATATATGTGTGTGTGTGTGTGTGTGTGTGTGTGTGTGTGTGTGTGTGTGTGTGTGTGGGGGCCGTTAGGGCTTTTACTGTTCTCCACTATGGCTGAACAGCCTAAGGTTCTTTTTAAAAAATGCACAGGTGAGTTCCTCGGTTCATCCACCAGACAAGGAGTCTAGGTTGATGGATCGTTTCGGGAAGTGCATGTACTCATCAGCGACATTTTCTATCCGTGCGTTGAATTACTTGGCACATGTCATCCGACTGCAGTGAGACCTTATATCGGAACTAACTGAGTCGCCCCCGGAGTCTCTGTCACAGCAGGACAAGCAGTCTTTTACTGCGAAGATGACTACACTGAAATCAGTGACTAATACCTCTATGTGTCTCCTCTCTCATTCTACGGAGGGAGCCGCTAGAGCTGCTTGTACAGGCGTTGCCTTGAGGTGACACACCTGGATCAGGCTGTGTCAATTTGCGGACACCTTTAAGGCGTCTTTCATCAACGCCCCTTTCGATGGATCATCCCTTTTTGGGAAGACTGTACGTGACACATTAACCCAGAGTGAGAAGGACAGAAAGACTTTGTCAGCTGTCGGAATCCGCTTCTCTAACCCCCAGAGGTCCTATTCCAGGAACCAAAAGCGGCAAAAGAAGATGTGGTTCTGGAAATCACAGTCTTTTCGTAACACTCAGGAATATTCGTCCCCCAGAGGCAGAGGGGGACAAGACCAACGCCGTCCCAGAGGCAGAGGGGGTCCCAGAAACTTCGGGTCTAGGGAACCTTTTTCCGACAGACCTGCACAGCAACCCTGAGGGGTTGCCCAACTGCTCTACTCTGGAGGCAGTCGGGGGAAGATTTTCCTTACATCCAGTGGCATGGGAGTCCATTACTGCAGACCGCTGGGTGTTAAACATTGTATCCAGAGGATATTCTATCCCCTTCATTTCATGTCCTATAACTCCAGCATGCCTTCCAGATGTTCCACCTCACAGGGAGGCTGCAGCATTAGAGGTTTCAAAGCTGCTACAAAAACGAGCCATCAAGCCGGTCCCCCTAGATCAATCCAGATCAGGCAACTACTCCAGGTTCTTTTTAGTGCCAAAGAAGACAGGGGACCTCAGGCCCATTCTGGACCTGTCTATCCTCAACCTGTCGGTAGAGAAACAAAAATTCCGGATGGTCACTCTACAGTCCATTCTACCGTTTCTGAGAGAATGCGACTGGATGAGCTCGTTAGACCTTCAAGACGCTTACTATCACATCAAGGTCCACAGGAGCTCCAGGAGGTTTCTACGCTTCCGGCTAGGGGCCAGTCACTTTCAATTCAGAGCCCTACCCTTTGGTCTCACCACAGCCCCCAGGGTGTTCACCAAGGTTATGGCAGTCGTAGCTGCTCACCTGAGACTTCAGGGCATTCAGGTATTCCCCTACGTAGATGACTGGCTCTTCGGTGCATCCACCAAATGTCTCTTGTGTCAGGCCCTACACTACTTCCTTGGTCTGGCTCACAAGTTAGGCATCACGATCAACCTCAACAAGTCCCACCTGACTCCAGTTCAGATCATAGACTTCATCGGGGCACGGTTGGATTCGATTCAGTCAAAGATTTTTCTCACCCCGGAAAGGAGAGAAAATCTCAGACTCCATGTATCAACGATCTTGGATCACTCTGTAGTCACAGCAGCTAATGTTCTCAGGGCCATGGGTTCGATGGCAGCCTCAATCTCTATCCTCCCTCTTGCACGTCTTCACATAAGAGTCCTTCAGTGGAATCTAGTAGTTCAATGGTCCTGGCTAGTCCTCCCGATGAGTTTCCACATCCGAATCAACCGGACATGCAGAACATCACTCCAGTGGTGGCTTCAATCAGCGGACATTTTTGCTGGGCGCAGCTTTCTAGCCCCTCTGGCTCAAGCCACGGTGACCACGGATGCCTCCCAGCTCAGGTGGGTGGGGGCACTTCCTGGGAAGAATGGTCCAAGGCACGTGGTCCCTTCCAGAGACCAAGCTACACATCAGTGTCCTGGAGATGAGGGCAGTGCTTTTAGCATTGAGAGCCTTCCTCCCTGTCCTACCTCCGGGGAAGGTAGCCATTCAATAAGACAACATGTCTGTAGTCTGGTATATAAACAAACAGGGAGGGACCCGATCCTACCCCCTTTGTCACGAGGCCATGAGGGGTTTGGGAGTGGGCCATATCCACCAGCTGGTTTCTCATAGCAACGCATATCCCGGGATGCTCCAACATTCTAATGGACAGTCTCAGCAGGGCAATCCTTCTGCCTTACGAGTGGTCTCTGAAACAATCAGTGGCGGAGAAAATCTTCCTTGTTTGGGGTCAACCTTGCTGCAATCTCTTCGCATCTCCTTCCAACACAAAGTGCTCTGATCACCCCTCCGAGGATATCCCGAGGGATGCTCTAGTCCACGCTTGGCCTCCCAGGCTACTGTATGCTTATCCCCCATACATCTTATTCCGAAGTTCCTTCAGAGAGCTTGCTGGCTGCAGTGCAAAGTCATTCTCATAGCTCCCTTCTGGCCTCGCCAAGTGTGGTTTCCCTTCCTATGGTCTCACCTGTTGGCTCCTCCATGGGCTCTAAGATCCATGTCCGGATCTAATTTCTCACCCGTCGGGCATGCCCCTGCCCAACCTTGACAGTCTCAAGCTGATGGCGTGGCTGCTGCAGTTCCCATGATCATCAGGACTCCCGGACTTTCGTCCCCTGTTAAGAACATTCTGATAGCTTCTCTTAAAGCATCCACTAGGAAACTCTACAATAGCAAGTGGAGACACTTTTGCGTTTGGGCCTCTCAATGCAATCAGAACCCATTTACAGCCCCCATTCCGGTCATACTGGATTTCTTGGCCGATCTTTTTCTATCAGGCACAAGTGCTTCCACCATCAAGGTTCAACTGGCTGCCATCTCTAATTTTCATGTAGGTGAAAATAAGGTTGCTCTGGCTTCTGCCAAATTGTGTAAAGCTTTCCTGAAGGGCACTTTTTTATTGCGACCACCAGTTAAAGAAACAGTGCCCCCCTGGGATCTGACTTTAGTCCTTCAAGCTTTGACCTCTCCCCCTTTTGAGCCAGCTGGTTCAGTTCCGGTGAAGTTTATGTCATGGAAGACAGCATTCTTGGTTGTTATCACTTCAGCTAAAAGAGTTTCAGAGTTGCAGGCCTTATCCTCCTTACCCCCTATTTGGTTTTCCACAAGGATAGGGTTTTGCTGCATATAAACCCTTCTTTTCTTCCCAAGGTGTCCTCAGTAGCCAAAATTAATCAATCTATAAATTTGCCAGTCTTCTTCCCAAATTTCCAAAATAGAGGTGAACATAAGCTTTATTTATGGGATGTCCATAGAGGGCTTCGGTTTTACCGCCATAGGACTAAACCCTTCCAGAAGTCAGATCAATTGTTTGTCTCTTTTTCAAAACCATTTTTGGGCAAAGCAGTTTCGAAAGTGTCCTTAGCAAGGTGGATCACTCTTTGTATTGCACAAGTGTATAAGGACAAAGGTTTATCTCCTCCTGATACATTGAAGGCTCATTCCACTAGGGCAATGGCCACTTCTGCAGCTTTCTGGTCAAGAGTTCCGTTAGACTATATCTGTGCGGCAGCGAGTTGGGCCAATTCGCACACATTCATCTCTCATTATAAATTAGACCTTACGTCTAGAGGGAGAGCATCCTTTGGCTCTGCAGTGCTCAGAAATATCCTTCCATAAGGGCCTCTCAGGAGTACTAGTAGCTGGGGACTCTGTCCCATATGTGCAGAAGGAATGAAGTTAACTACTTCAGATAAATAAGTTATGTACTTAACATAACATTCCATCTGAGTAGTTAGACTTCATTTTTCTGCACCTTCCCTCCATCCCCCTCACTCTTCAGGTTTATCCTGTTTAGGATTGTGGTTATGTTGCCATTTAGTGACAGCAAACTCGGTCTGGGGCTAGATAGAAGGAAGTGATGTAATATAGGTAGGGGAGGAGCTTGGAGCTGCTGCTTGAAAAGTTTTGCCGGCTAGTAAGTACATAACTTCTTTTTAAGGTCAGGTGAGTAAGGGATTTAATGAGGAGCAACAAGAGTGGAGCCTGGAAACTTTTATTTATGAAGTAACCAGTCAATGTCCCTAGCTCTGGAGATGACTAATGCAGTGGTGCCAGGATGTCATTACTGTCTCTTGTGTTAGCTTGAGATGTTCAGTAAGGTTATTGGCCTCAATCAGAGATTGCACAGACATTGGGTTTCCCTTCCCCCTTTCCTAGGGATAGGGAAGCTGACTGTTGGCTACTTCATTCTATCACCCAAACCAGTCCTGCTGGAGACAAGAGACCATTCCCAAACATAGGTCACTAGAGGTGCAAATGTATGCCCTGCCTCTGCACCTGTCTAGCTATGTTTAAGCTAACTTTTGCTAGAGTAACTTAATACAGCTGATAGAAAATCAGCTGATTGAATATTCCGGAAGTTGTTCTGTGTAAGAGAGCAGTATAGTGGGGATTGGGAAATTTGTCCTTTCCCTACTGTAGTGTGATCTTGGAGATGGTTTATATAATTAATGGGTGGGGTCTTAACCCCTGCAAGAAAGATTTCTTTTGATAGGCTACTGATTGATGAGTTGTGTTCAGTCAGTTGACATTCAAGGTACTGCATTTTTGAAGACTTATCAGATTTCCATATATAAAAAAATACACTTTATGCATCGCGGTTTACCTAGGGTTAAAGTATTCCAGGCGCCATAAAGTCTGCTCTTCAAAATTTCCCTTAGAACTAGCCAGTTTTTTTTAGTTTTAGCACTCAAATCTGTTTCTTTGAGCTCAGCACTTCAAAACTTGTTGTAAGCACTAAATAAGCTACAAATTACTGCAGCACTCAACTTTCCTCACTTTTCTAGAGGAAAACAGTTTTTAGTGCTTAATAAATAAGCACCTACCCAGGCATGTCTAAGGGTCAGCTCCCAGTGTTTTCTCCTGTCTACCTGATAAATCTGGGCATCTTGGGGCAGTGCAGCAATTGCCTCATGTACACAGACAACCCTCTCCTCCTTATCACTGAACACTACAACCTTTGAGAGATGCACTTATGTAGGCAAACTGGAAGCAAAGCTTTCTTCACCTATGACTGAACTAGACAGTCAAGAGGAGAAGGTAAACACTTGCACCACACCACACTCATCACATAGTCCCTCAAAGCATACACCACCAAAACACACACATAGCAGCACAAAACACACACCTACATTCGCGGAGGCTCTCAATGAAAATCTGCTCAAGCAACAGAGACCTCTAAAGCAGAAACGGATGCAACCTCCACCCGCCAACACAACCCAAATGACACATAGCCCACAAAGTGTGCCACTCAACCACAGTCCATAAGGCATAACAACGTACCCAACACTCTAGTCATAGGTGAGTCTATAGTCAGGCACACTGGTGTTGCACTCATCAGGCTAAACAAGGAAAAAGTTACTGTCAGCTGCCTGTCGGGTGCCAGGATCCGCAACATAACTCATGCATTCAGGTCACTCCAAAACAAGTACAAATTTGACTGTGTCATTGTCCATGTTGGTGTGAATGACCTGAGACATACCTCCCTGGACTACATGAAAAGAGACATGGAGGAGCTCTCCAATCTTGTAGGACAGGCAGGTATGACCCTAGCCCTGAGTAGCATCCTGCCATCACCCAGAATGATACCACAGTACAAGGACAAAATGATTGACTTCAACAATTGGCTAAGCTTCTGGTGTCATTCTAATGGGATCCAGTATCTGTCTGCCTGGGATGACGTCATCAACAGACCACAATGCTTTGCCAGAGATGGCCTGCACCTGTCGCCCTTGGGATTCTGGATACTGGCTAAGACTCTTGCCACCCCTATAGTGCCTTTTTTAGGCAAGGTTCAAATGACAAATTCACCACCATAACAGGTACATGCAAGCAAAATCTGAGGGTAATGCTACTCAATGCTAGAAGTCTAAACCTCAAAATGCATTCACTCGAGGCACTCCTTAAAATGGAGAACATCAACATCTATGCAGTGACAGAGACTTGGTTCAAGGCTTCAGAAAGCACCCCTGCATTACCAGGCTATAATTCACACCACACCTTTCGGTCACCCAACCTGGACTGAAACACTAAAGGTGGAGGCGTGTCCATATCCATTAAGGATATCCACACTTCCAGGCTAGTTGCTCAGCATAATGCATCCGAGATTATCCAAGTGCAACTAACTCTGGGCAAGACCGCAATCCAAATTGTAACTTGCTACAGATCCCCCACCATGCCTCAGGATTCCCACTAATTTCTTGATACACTGAAAAAATATTAGGGTACAACCCAACACCTTAATAATGGCAGATTTCAACTACCTCACCATTAACTGGAAAAACTACTCATGTACCAACTCTTTGCTCAACATTTTCTGGAATTCATAAATTCCAACGGCTTGGATCAACTTATCCACACCCCTACCAGGGGCAGCAATATCCTAGACCTGGTCATTACCAGCATGGGCGACCGGTGTTCCACACCAGAGGTCAATTCCTCGTTGGTCAGATCTGACCACAAGCTAATCAGGCTAGACATCCACACCCCACTCCTACCCCTATTAGAGAAAGCACCGTAAAAATTTCTCCAAAGCCAACTTCTTGCTTCTTAAGACAGAAGTGGCAAACTTCACGACACCCGTGCTGATGGACAATAGAGGTACAACTGCTGAATCCTACACAAATGAACTTTATAAACACTTACACAAGTGCATGGATCATGCTGTCCCTAACAGAACCAAGATGCTATCCTCCAAAAAAAAAGGAAGCCAATCTGGTGGTCCCCTGCCATAAACAAACTCTACAACAGAAGAAAGTAAAATCCCATGACTGGAAAAACTCCCTGGTCAGCCTCAGTAAGAAGCTGAGATCCCTCATAAAATCCTCCAAAGCTAGTTATGAAAACAAAATTGCCACTGATTCTAAAGACAACCACAAAGCATTCTATAGCTATGTCACACTCAGATCTACTCTAAGTTACAGCACAGTGGCATTAAATATACAAAACCAACTGGTATTGCCAACATCCTGGCAGATAGGTTCATTGATAACTTTACCCCCCTCATCCCCTAAACGGCCCATCTCTATACCGGAAGAATGCAAAGTTCCTGTCATCATGGCTGCACAGGTAAAAACCACACTCTCCAAAGCCAAGAACACAGCATCCATGGGACCTGACAGCATCCCAGGCTGCGTTCTACATGAACTACAGAATGAACTGGCACCGTACTTAAGCACCATTTTTAATCATAGCCTCACTGCAGGCTTTGTGCCCACTGAATGGTGCACAGTGACGGTTATCCCACTTCACAAAGGTGGAGCCACCACGGACCCCGAGAACTACCGCCCCTTTAGCCTAATGAGTGTGGTCTGCAAGGCCATGGAACATATCATCTTGGATCTTATAAACAAACACATTGGTAATCTCCAAACTCTGGACCCCACCCAGTTCAGGTTTATAAAAGGCATATCATGTCTCCTAAACCTGATTGATTTCTTTGAAGCAGTCACCAAAGCTGTAGACGAGGGTAAGGTGGTTCACACCACCTATCTAGATCTCGCCAAGGCTTTTGATACCATCCCCCACTCTGGAATTATAGATAAACTCACTAAACTAGGTATAAATCCCTATGTCCAAGATGGGTTGCCAACTGGCTCACTGACAGAACCCAGACTGTGAAAGTAGCAGACTCCAAATCTGACTTCAGACCAGTGACAAGTGGAGTACCACAGGGTTCAGTCCTGGGTCCTCTCCTGTTTGGTATCTACTTTTCTGAAGTACAGGCTAACACAGAAGGTCTTTGGCTAACGAAGTTCACAGATGACTGCAAACTAGGAGCCATAATTGAAACTCCTAATGATGTGGACAGCCTACAAAAGGGCTTCAGTGAGACAGATGCCTGGTGTCAAAGCCATGGCCTCAGGCTCAATGCCAAAAAGTGTATTGTCATCCCCTTTGGTAAAAACTCTGTACCCATGAGTTACCACATAGGTGGTAGTCTACTTACACCGAAAGTGTGATGAGAACTTGGGAAATAGGTGGACAGTAGTCTCTTCTTTGATAATCACATCACCACAGTAGTCAGGAAATCCTTCTACATGGCACATGTCATCACAAAGGGTTTCTCATCCAGGAAAAAAGAGGTCATTGTTCCCCTGTACTCATCACTCATTAGACCCATTATAGAGTACAATGCCCCTTTTAGTATGTACCTCACAAGTTATCTACAACAACTGGAAAGGCCACAGAAATACCTCACAAAGAGGATTACCAGCCTCAAACAAATGCCCTACGCAGACCATCTCAAAAAACTCTAGCTTTACTGCGTCACATATCGCCTACTCAGAGGCGATCTCTGCCTAACATACAAAGCTGTGTCAAACCCAGAGCTGTTGGACATGCTCCACTTAAAGAAATGCCAATCCCTCTGAGCTACATGCTGTAGGGACTGAAACCTTGTCACCACAGTAAACAGAACATGCTGGAGGGATAGATTCCTTTCCCAGAGACTTCCCATACTCTGGAACAAACTACCTATCCACATCAAACAAAGCTCCTCATTAGCACTCTTCAAGAAAAATTTTGATGATTGGATGGGAAATAGGAAATTCACCCCGGGGATCATCTCTGTGGCTCTGCTTGACAGGAGCACAGGAAAATAATTTTCTTGGGTGGCGAAAGCCAGGGTACCTTTTTTGGCTAGGCTGTATAGGCCCTAAGACCAATAGCCTAGTACCTACCATAATTTTCTTATGTTTACCACTCATGGTTAGCCGTATGCTAAGCAGATCCTCGGTCTGAGCGAATGCTTCTGCTTCAGCAGTGGGAAGATTATACAAGTGTGAGGCATTCTGTTTACAGTAGAGGACTGACTCTCATTTTGGCTTTACATAGTACTCTTTAATTTAGGATTATAGCCTCTGCAAAGGGCTGGTATTCTGTCTTAAGATTTTGCATAGCAATAAGTCACTTAAATGACTAGCCAAGCCATTCCACTATGCTTCACAGGTTTGCCAAGCCTTCAGAGAGGGGCTAGCCTGATTCTTCACCTCTGATATGGACTGCAGGCCTTTGTCAGAGCGTCTGTACTTTTGTTTCCTGGAATTATTTAACTGAACAAATTATTTTGCTGGCAATGGCTAAATATTGGACTACTTTATTGTAATGTGTATTGTTTATCATAGCTTATAGCATGGCAGCGCATAACATAAATTTAGCAGTTGTCTATGCTTAAGTCAGATCATATGTTAACATAGATTATTTAAAACAAGATTTTCAACATTTCTAAGAGGTGCTTTAACATTCTTTTTCATTACTGTCCCATGTAGGGCTGTTGTCCTGAAAAATGTTTGAAAAATGATTGCTTTGAATTTTTTTTGAGTGCAGTTTCTTGTTCACAAGCCCTAAAATACATTGTGACAGAAAATTGTTTGCTTACATATTTTAAAAATGTATAACACTGCTAATGGGTTTAAATGTATGTTTTTAACCAGCTGTGGTAGCGTCTCATGTTTCAAAATGAAGCCCAAAATGGTTGGAATATTATCTGTTATTCCAGTATTGCAGGAATTCTTATTAAAAAAAGTGTCTCAGTTGCAGTGTTTGCAGATCATTCTAGTTACCCAAGTAGAACCTCTATAACAAGCTTTAAAGAAAAATACGGAATTCGTAGGTTCATAGGTTGGTACTAGGCTGTCGGCCCTAAGGCCTATACAAGCCTAGCCATAACAATTCCCTGGCAATTTCTTCCCACAATATTTACTTCCCTGGACCCCTGTCTAGCAGGGGGGACTGACATGATCCCAGGGGTAAATTTCTTATCTCCCATCCAGTTGTCAAGGTTCCTTTTGAAGAGGGCCAAGGAGGCACTCTGCTTGACATGTATAGGCAGTCTATTCCAGAGTATGGGGAGTCATGTTGTGTTCATTATGATGACAAGGTTTAGGACCCTGGAGTGTATAGCTCTGATGGAGTGGGATTTCTTTAAGTGTAGCATGTCCAACAGCTCTGGGTTTGACATGGCCTTGTGTGTTAAGCAGCGATCACCTCTGAGTAGACGATATGCGACAGAGTTAGCTGGAGTTTTTTATTCGGTCAGCATAAGGCATGTGCTTTAGGCCTGTGATTCTTTTAGTGAGGTGTTTCTGCAGCCTTTCCAGTTGTTGCAGATGTCTTGTGAGGTACATACCAAATGGGGCGTTGTACTCTACTCATATAAAGTGGAACAATGACCTCCTTTTTTCTGGATGAAAAGCCCTTAGTGATGAGGTGTGCTACATAGAAGGATTTCCTGACTGTTGTGGTGATGTGGTTATCAAAGGCGAGACCACTGTCCACCTGTGTTCCTAAGTCTCTTATCAGACTTTTGGTGTTTAGTGTACTGCCACCTATGTGGTAATTCTTGGGTACATGTTTTTTCCCAAAGGGGATAACTATACACTTCTTGGCATTGAGCTTGAGCCCATGGATCTGGCACCAAGTATCTGTTTCTGTAAGGCCCTTTTGTAGAATATCCACATCATTTGGGGATTCAATAATGGCTCCCAGTTTGTAGTCATCTGCAAACTTTGTTAGCCAGAGTCCCTCAGTGTTGGCCTGTACTTCAAAGAAGTAGATGCCAAACAAGAGTGGTCCCAGGACTGAACCCTGAGGTACTCCACTTGTCTGGAGCTGGATTTGGAGTTGGCTACTTTTACACTGTGGGTTCTGTCAGTAAGCCAGTTGGCAACCCATCGAGTGACATAGGGATTTATGCCCAGCTTAGTAAGTTTATCTATGATTCCAGAGTGGGGGATGGTGTCAAAGAACTTGGTGAGGTCCAGATAGGCTGTATGGACTGCCTTACCCTTGTCCACAGCTCTGGAGACTGATTTGAAGGAGTCAATCAGTTTCAGGAGACACGATCCACCCTTCACGAACCCAAACTGGGTGGGGTCCAGTGTGTGAAGGTTGCCAGTGTCTTTGTTTATAAGTTCCATGATAATTCATTCCATGGCCTTGCAGATCAGGCTCATCAGACTGATGGGACAGTAGTTCCCAGGATCCAAGGTGGATCCTCCTTGTGGAGTGGGATAACTGTAGTTGTGTGCCACTCAGTGGGCACGAAGCCTGAGGTAAGGCTATGATTAAACGTGACACTTAGATGAGGTGCCAGTTCATTTTGTAGTTCATGTAGTACACAGCCTGGGATGTCGTCTGGTCCCATGGATGTTGTATTCTTAGCTTTGGAGAGAGCGTTATTTACCTGTGTGGCCATGATTACCAGAATTTGGCGATGTTTCTGTATTGAGATGGGCCCTTTAGGGGGTGAGAGGACAGTGAAGTTGACACTGAATCGGTCTGCCAGGATATTGGCAATGTCCTTGGGATCAGTATATTTAATGCCATTCTGTATATTTAATGCCATTCTGTTGTAGTTCAGAGCAGGTCTGAGCATT
Source organism: Protopterus annectens (assembly GCF_019279795.1). Taxonomy (NCBI): domain Eukaryota; kingdom Metazoa; phylum Chordata; order Ceratodontiformes; family Protopteridae; genus Protopterus; species Protopterus annectens. Next base: position 712,562,428 of record NC_056745.1, on the reverse strand, counting down.
GCCATTTAGATTCTTGAGATAGCTATAGAATGCCTTGTGGTTGTCTTTGGAATCTTTGGCAATTTTATTTTCATAACTAGCTTTGGAGGATTTTATGAGGGATCTCAGCTTCTTACTAAGGCTAGTAAGGGATTTGTTTGCATCCTGGGATTTTCTTCTTTTCTGCAACAGTTTCTTCCCTCTGTTGTATAGTTAATGACATTGACAATTTAAAAACTCTAAAGCAAAAAACAGTTGTCAGCTGGTGTAGTAAAAGGATCGCAGTCTGTGTTTTAAGCATAAAAAAACTTTTATTCGCTTTTTGTCTCAGAAAGACGTCATCAGAAAATGTTGAATCACAAACAGTTCCATCTTTTTAAATACACTGTAACCAATAAAACACATTTTCAATTAAACAATTAATTGATAACATTTGCTAATGAAAGATTGTTAAAAATAAAATATTAAGGATTAATATTTTTGTTTTATATAAGAAGTTTGTTATAAACATATATTGTTTTTATGCTCATTTTTAGTCTGTCAGAGTAAATGCTCTTTACATTTCATTAGCACCTCTATGATTCAATTTGTCTTACTCCAGCATGCATTTCTGGGTTTATCCCCTAAGTTTGCAAGCAACTTTCAAGAACTGGTTTATATCTGAAACCTAGTGACACCCCTACAGGAGACAGAGAAGTTACACAGACATGCTTTAGGTTTGTGCAGTGAAGATCTCCTTGGAAAAAAGGGGAACAAGAAATAGGCTATGGAATAATGGGGTCCTTTGGTTACAGCTATCCCAAAAGATGAATAATTAAGGTTCAGTCCAAGGTTTGGATAAGAATGAATGTGGCCAGCTTAAGTGTGGAGGGAACCCAATGTACCCAAGATGTACCCATCGACTGATAGATCTTATTTATGACAGGCTACAAGAGTGGTGTTGTAAATGGGTATTCTGAAATAGTGCTAAATATTTTAACTGAGTTGTCTTCAGAACTAAATTCCTCTTCCATTTCTTAAAAAAGAATATTTAGAAAGGATGTGTACCATTCCATTGTTTATTTTGTGGTATTAATCTGCTGTAGATTTGTTGAATGATATACTGCCTAATTGTGTTTGTTTAAAAATGAATTGGCACAGAATTGCCTTAGACTGAGGTTTACTTCATGTTCAGTTCTGCAGACATCTTGTTCTGAGCTGCAACCTTGGTATTATGAGGGATGGCACTTTTACAGTGTTGCCCGACATCTGACTCAAACTGTTTAGCATGTCCTTATTTCCAAGTAGGGCAACTATATGTTATGCTTGTTTCTTAACTTTCATCCTCCATCTTTCAGTTCTGAAATAGTTTAAGCATTTCCATTTTCACAACAGAGATGAAAGTATGACAACTGCTGTCCCAGGAACAATTTGAGGAAAGTGAGATTCTCAGAAAGTATAGTGCTAAATATTTCTGGCAGTGAAAGCAGTCTAAACAAATGGCTAAATGTAACATAACTTGAATGGCTGAAACCAGCCATTTTTTGTCTAATGAAGGATTTGACAAGACATTTTCTCTGTATTTTTTTCCTTTGAGACTGATGTTCATTTATGTGTCAAATAGTAGTACATCTTTTTCAGGGAAGGCTTCAAACACAAGCAAGGCACCATGGACTGCTTTTTCCAAGCCATTAGGCTGCTTCAGACTTCTTCTGACTTCCTTCTTGGGGCTTCCAGAATTATGACCTTGGGCAGTTCCATCACTCATGATGATCTTTGAGGACTGAATTGAGGTGGTGTATTGCCATCAAGGCTTACTAGCCCACTGCCAGCTGATATGCAAATATGGCAAATGAAATTTACCTACTGTCTACAAGCTAGGTCCTGCCAGCTCACTGCTGACCTGTACTTGTTTCTGCAGAACTTTGACAGTCAGCCTCAGTGATAAAGTACCAGCTCAGTAGAATCCTAAGGTGATTCCGAAAAAAATGGTTTAGAGATTACTGTGAAATGTTCTAGGGCAGATGCTCAGTGAATTAATGGAAGTTACAAAAGAAATGATGTTGGAGTGGAGCATTCGAATGCTTGATCACAAGAAGACCTTATTAGCTTTAATTCTAACAGCCAAAATAAGCAGCAACAAGTAAGTGAAAATGAAGTGTTAAAGCAACATTTGAACGTGTGCTAAGTATTATAAAAGAAATAAAGCAGTTGAAAATATACTAGTTAGAATGGAGAAAGAACAAGCTGTACACCCTTAAATAGAAAGTGTGGGACCATTACTTTCCCAATGGGAACAATATGTGATAAAAGTAAGAAATTTTAGGGGGAATTGAACATGAGCCAAAAGTAAAATAGTAATGAATGGGATGTAGGTTTATTGGTTGGGAAAAGGTAATTTAACATGTTAAAAACTTTATAAAAAAAAGTGGATATGTAAATTGAATAAGTATATGACTGTAAGATGATGATAACTTTGGATACCTATTGTTTGATAAAGTCTGAGATCTGATGTCTTTTTCTTCTCCAACCAATGGGTTTTGATCTGATCCTTGGATCTGACTCAGCCACATAGTCTAGACTTTGGAGCCAACTCTTGTGCTCCTCCCTCTACCCATAATGCTCTTGTCCATCTTCAGTACCTCAGATCTCATTTTCTGCCATCATGCGCAGACATGGGTCTTTCTTATGAGGGATATTTTCAGTGATTTGTAAGTGTTTTTTTTGGTATCTTTCCTAACATTTTCTTCCTTCTTTTGTTTCTCAAACTCCCTCTAGCATCACACTATATTCTCAGGTTCTTTACTATATTTATAGCATTTTCTTTTTTACCATAGTTAGTATTCTCTTCTTTACTCGCGTGGGTTTCCTCCAGGTGCTCCGGTTTCCTCCCACATCCCAAAGACATGCTGTAGGTGGATTGGACACTGTAAATTGGCCTTAGGCATGAATGCGTGCATGTGTGTGCCTTCTGTGGAAGGTTGGACACCGGGCTGGCAACTCAACATCGTAAAACTCCACTGCCAATCATGAACGGACAGGTGATCCACTGTGGCGACCCCTAACCTCTCTCTTCTTTACCCTATAACACAGGGTAATTTTTGACTACCATTGTTGGTAATCTTTCTTTCTTTCTAACTCTTAAAAAAAAAAATGAAGCTTTTCTTCTCATATTCCCTTTATCCTTTTAGTGCTTTTTATAGTACCACTGTTGATTTGCTCTCATGTCATGGCTGACAAACCTACAGGATTCAAGAAATGTGCTTATTGTGGCCATAAAATCCCAAACTTGGATGCCCACAAGGAATGTGTTTATTGTCTTGGAGCCACCAAGTTGGAGGAAGCCAATTGCAATATTTCCTCTGCCTTTAATTCCAGGGAGTTGGCTGACTGACACAGCAAATCTATTTTAAAAGGACTTCTTACTGCTGATTCGGCATCTTTTTCTGGGGTTCAAACCTCTGGCAAAACTACAAAATCTGCTGCTTTGGAGCATAAAAAACACTCTCCACTGCAGTGTCCTAGGAGTTAGTCGGAACCAACTAAAATTCAAAAATCCACAGATTCGACATCCTCAGATCAAAAGGCTCCATCTTCAAATCAGAAACCATCAGATCACAAAGCTCCAGATCTTACTTTAATATCAGCCAGCTCTACTTCTCCTACATCAGATCCCAGACCTTCCGATCTGAAACCCAGCACCTCACACATGCAAATAATTCCCTCACCAGAGTCCATCTTGGATCCAATTTCTCCTACTCTGCACTCCCATTTCATGCAGACTCCAAAGAAACATTCCAGGCCACTGTCTATCACATCCTCCAGAGGTTTATCAGAAGCAGATGGGGAGGGGTGTCATACTGGCTCTCTTCCTTATTGGATTTGTGAGTCTTTCAACCACTTCTCATATGATTCTGTCTCCTTCTGACAGCCCCAAAAGTCCTGAGTCAGATCTGAATAAATTCACTTTTTCCACTCTGACAGCATCCCTGACCAGTTCTGCTCCTATGCCTTTGGATTAGAATGGGTCCCGGAGCCAAAGTGTAGGCATCGGATCCACGGGGCCAAATTCTACTCTGATATTATCAGATCCATCTTGCCCCTCAGAACCTCAGTGCTGGATAGCTCAGGTCTGGTTCCATCCTTAAGGAATAGATACAGTAGGAGTCATGATCTACCTGTGCTGGAAATCTTCATTGAGGTGTGGGTGACGATGGCTTCTCCGGGCCCATCTGCCTTCAAGGTCATGGAAAAGGGCTTTTTCTCTTTCTAGAGAACTGGTCTGTCATTTCTCAAATCCACTCCCTATTCCCTCCTCTATTCTGAGCTCTGAATTGATCAGGCATATTCCAAAGGGTCAACTAGCTTCCAATCAGCTCCTGTAGAGGAACTCACCCTGTCTTCCGATACCACCCCTGAACATCCCCAGAGGATATCCATTAGGAGAGAACATGCAAGAGAAGGCAAATAGATTTCCCGTTGGAATCTCTCATGGAGAATACTAATTTCAATGAAGGAGAAGGGTCCCCCAGATCACTACCAGATGATATCCCCTTTGGAGACATATTAGAGATCCTCTGACAGAAAGGTGGATGGTCTTGGAATACTTCTCCAGAGTAATCAGTATTTCTGGAAGCTTTTGGTTCTGACCCATCTATTTCTTGGGTTACCCCCTGATAGAGGAAGTCATTGATTGAGTTTCCAGCCATGCATGGAAGGAGCCGAATACAGTCGAATCCATTCTAAAATGACCTGACAAATTCTTAGCTCCTCCTAAGGATAGACCCCACTGGAACAAAGAAGTCCAAGTAGATGCTATGGTGGTGGTGGTGGCAGCCACTAAAAAAGAGCTATCAGAACAGAGCTCTTCTGTCCAGCCACCAGAGAGTCTATGGTGGTGGACAGATTTGAAAAGTGAGTCTTTGCTTCGGCGACCTTTGCTTAATTGCCTGGCACATTTAACAAGACTACAGAGAGATTTGACAAAGGCACTATCAAATTCTCTGAGTCCATGTCTGCAGAGGATTTCAAAAGATCATCCTGTTAACTGGCTACTCTTTTGTCAATTTCTAACACTTCCATGAGGCTGATTTTTCAGACAGCTGAAGGCAACTCACCGGCTACCAGTTCAGGCATTGCCATAAGGAGACATGTGGATGCAACTGGGCAACTTTGCAGAACCTTTTAAGACATCTTTCATCAATGCTCCCTTTGATGGAAAATCCTCATTTGGTCCATTGGTTAAAGAAATGCTTAACCACTGTGGACAAGAAGGGAAGACTCTGTCATGTTTCTACCCTTCAATGAATCTTTTCTAGGAATCAAAGAGGTGGTAAGAAAATGTGGTTTTGCAAATCTCAGAGAGCTATCCAAGACTTGCATGTGGACAACTCCTACAGAGGCAGAGGAGGCAGTTCCAATGGTAGATGTCACCCTAGAGGCAGAGGAGGTCTGCAAAATCAGGGTTTCCATGATTCCTTTCCTGACAGTCTTTTCCAGCACTCCTGAAATGCTGTCCAACTGTCCAGCTCTGGAAGCAGTCGGGGTAAATATAAAAGAAGATTCCTGGGTGCCATGAATAATATCAGAGGTTATTCTGTACCATTTTTCCAACTCCCTATCCAGTGTTGTTTTTAATTAGCTTATTTGCTAATTAATAAGAATTAGAATTAGCTGCTCATTTTTGCTAATTAATTAGAATTCAAATTAGAATTAGCTGTCTGACATATCTAATTAATTAGAAGTAGCAAACATTGAAACTGATTAGGTTAATGAGATTTTTAATTAGCAACTTAGTGCCTACTGTCTTAACTTGCAACTTATTAATCCAAGTATTCATCTTGAAAACAATGTAGTCAATGTCAAGTCATAAAGGTTAAACAGTATCTCTAAGCATAATAGAAATGTAAGAGTACAAGTGCGAAAACGAGGACACATATATCCAGTCTTTCTTTCTTGCTTCGAATAATAAATTCCAGTAACTGTTAAATCTCTTTATTCACATAAAAGCAGATGCAAGGATAAGTGCTTTCGCTAAATAAGCTTCATCAGATCCTACAACATAATTGGTATGATAGCACCTTATATAGTCATTCTTATTTCATTTAATTGGATAATTGGTATTAATTGATTAACAAATGAATACAATAATCAAGTGAATCAGACATTATGCTACAATTTGTTAAATACATCTAAGACTGCATACATAACATAAATCCAAAACTTGATAACCTATAAAACATATTGTATGAAGACATGTTATCTAAAAAACATTAATACATATATAGTAAAATTAATTCCCAACCAAACAGCAAATTCCTTTAATTCCTTCTTCATAGAAACTATTCAAACCTTAGCAAGTCAACTTCCCATCAAAAATACACACATGACAATGAGCAAACTAAACCCACCCCCTACTTTTCACTTCCAACCAGTCCCAACTACTTATATTCTCTCCCTACTAAAAAAACTCAAACCTTGTACTCCCTCTGCTGACCTATTACCCACAGAATACTTGCAATTAGCAGCTAAAGCAATAGCCTTACCTATCTCAATTCTGATCAACAGAACCATCACTGAAGGATATGTCCCTAAACTCTGGAAAATCTCCCACATTATCCCACTCCATAAGGGTGGAAATTCTACTGAAATATCTAATTACCACCCCATAGCCCTTCTTTCACCACTATCTAAGATCATGGAAAGGTGTATACACAAACAATTGCTTCAACACCTTCTCCATAATAACCTACTCTCTAACACCCAGTATGGTTTTAGACCATCCCACAGTACCACCACTGCCCTCCTCTCCTTTACAGACACAATCAATAAAAATTGCAACAATAACACCCTCTCCTCAGCACTTTTCTTAGATCTATCCAAAGCCTTTGCCATGGTCAACCACCAAATACTCATTCACATTCTCCAATCCACCTCATTTGGTACCCAATCTCTTAACTGGTTTAAGTCCTATTTACAAAACAGACATCAAGCAGTACTCTGGAACTCCACTCTATCCTCCCAGCTACCTGTCAACATTGGAGTCCCACAAGGGTCTATACTAGGTCCCCTCCTGTTTTCTTTATTTATCAATGACCTACACCATGTAGCTCCCCAAGCCACATGCATACAGTACGCAGACGATTCAACACTTATCTGCTCCGCCACATCTGTATCACACCTTCACTCCCTCACACAACACATATTTAACTCTGTAGAAGACTGGTTTTCCCAGCACTGTCTTCTACTCAACCCTAAAAAAACTAAGCTGCACCTTTTTACACCTTCAAGCAAATCTCCCATCATTGATTTTACCATAACATCAACAAATGGCACACCTATATCACAGGAATCAACTACCAAACTACTAGGCATTACCATAGACAACAACCTTAACTTCGATGCCCATATTAACAACACACTAAAATGCATTAACAAAAAAATTGGCTCTCTTTACAGAATCAAACCTTTCCTCACTCCAGAATCTAGGACAACTATAGCCCTCTCCCACCTTATCTCACCCCTTCACTATGCCTCCCCAATTTTTACCAAATTATCAAAAAGAAATCTGTCAAAACTAGAGAACTCCTACCACAACATAGCCATTTGCCACAGGAAACCCTTACAGAACCCACCACTGTAATAATCTAAAACAACTAGGCTGGCTGGAATATCAACAGCAACTAAAAACTAACCAACTTAGCATAGCCCATCAAATTCTTTATCAACCTGACAAAACCCCTATACTATCAAGCCTGATTCACCCATACCACAACCTAAAGTCCCTTAGATCTGCACAAAAACTTCTTATAGACACTGTCAAATCAAACAACAAGGCCGGAGACTCTCTTTTCTCAAACACTGTTGGAAAATACTGCAACCTGCTTCCCTCTGAACTCTCATCTATTCCCTCAAAATCTCTCTTTAAAAAGAAACTCAAGCTTTACCTCAAAACACAATGGCTGTGCCCCTGTACCAATCCTGACTGACATTAATTTCATGTTCATCTGACTTGCTTCACCCAGTCTAAATTCTCTTCTTTTCGTCTATTTTCCACTTCCCTCTCTATGTAAATGTTATTACATATTACTTGCTGTCTTGTTCTACATACTTTCTTCACTCCATTACTTTTTATACCACTTGATTATCACTATATTTTTTATATTTGAATGTAGTTCTTAATAGTTTTTATACTTAGCATCAGTAAAGTTGTATAGTGGAGCTTATCTCCTCGGGCCTCTACTGAAAATGGACATGTATCCAGCTAGACTAGCCCGGTCAACAAATGTAAAATAAAATAAAATAAAATTCAGTAATATGTGTTCTAAAATTTCTTAAAATTAATAAATTTATTGGAATATAGTGGGGTATGTGAAATAGATATAAAAACAATTGATAAAATATATGCATGAATCTATGTGAGCTTGTCACAGTGAATATATGAAATGTAAATAGATAAATAAATAAATAAATAAATGAAGAGGTATGTATGTATAATGGTAGTATAGTAATAAATATATATATATAGGTATTGAAATATGAATGTGAATAATGTATTAGTCTAAAATGTGAATGTGTATTAAAAAATTGGGGTACAGTTAGAATCATGTCAATGTATATATATATATATATATGTCAAGCAATTAACAATGATTAAAATGTAAATATAGATATAAATATAAATGAATATAAATATGAATATAAATATAAAATATGTGTATAAATGAATTAATAAATAGATAAATAAATATGTACATATATGTGTGTGTTCTATGAAAATATCCTAAATGATAAATATATATGGGTAAGTGTATAAATATAGTATTAGATAATGTATATGTATGCAGTGGTAAATAAATGTATAAATCTGGATCAGTTGTAATAGATAATAAATGGCTATGTGAATATGTATGTATGAGGTTGATTTCAAATGTTACTTGATATGTCTGCGTTGTCTAAGGTAGGGTTTAATAGAAGCCCTTTCATTTAGGCCATGTCCTTTATCAGCCCTGAGTAAAATTATCCACCCACTTTCTCTGCCTTCTGTGTAACATCTTATATTTCCCCCTCTTTTGTTTGGTACAATCACTTCCAACACCTTAAATGTAAATTTATGTGTGTCTCCTGCTTGTGTTATGTGTTTGGCTAAAGCATTGTTCAAATTTCTCTTCCTGATATTATAACAATGCTCTCTCATTCTATCTCGTAGGCAACGATTAGTTTTGCCCACGTAGAATGAGGAGCAGGTGGTGCATACTGCCAAGTATACAACATGACAGGTCATACAATTGGCATCTGCAGTAAGATGGAATTCTTTATTCAAATCTGGGTGTATAAAAATTGGGTCGGTGTCAATTATTGAGCAGAAATTGCAATGTCCACATGGTTTAGTATAACCTTCTGGTTGGACAACTTTCTTGGATATATTATAACATAACAATCTTTTAAGATTCATTTTATTTTTATATATGAATGAGGGCTTTTCCCCTACTATTTTCTTAATATCAATGTCAGTCAATAAGATATCCCAATATTTATTAATGATGTATCTAATTTCAACATTATCTCCAGTAAAATAAGTTGAAAATTTAACTTGAGGTGATATAATATTCTGATTATTTAGATTATTATTGGTAACAGGACCAAAATACGGAGCACCTTTTGTTTCGCGTATGTTGGGTGTTATCCCAAGATGTTCCTCTATCTCACTAGGTTTGTAGCCTCTTTCTAATAGTTTTGCTTTCAGGTCACTTAAATCCCTTTCTAGACCTATTTCATCTGGGTTCATTCTGGACATTCGTAATGCTTGTCCTTTCATTATATTTTTAAAAACATATGTTGGGTGCATGCTGGTTCTAAATAGTAGCATGTTTCGATAGCAACTTTTTCTAAAGACTCCAGTGTTTATGAGTCCGCATGGTAGTTTTTCAATAAATAAATCTAGAAATTCAATTTTATTTTCATTCCAATACGCTGTGAATTTCAAGCATTCAGTTAGATCATTAATGACCACAATAAAGTTTTCTAAATCTCTTGCACTGCCTTTCCACAAGATAAATAAATCATCTACGAAACGTCTATAAAATCTGACATTTGATTTAAACAATGGTTCATGAAATAGTACTGTTTCCTCCCAATGGGCCAGAAACAAGTTGGCGTAGCTATTGGCACATGGGGTGCCCATAGCTACGCCATCACATTGTTGATAAATATCATTGTCAAATATAAATACATTATTTTCTAGTACTAGTTCCAGAAAACATGTTATAAGGTCAATTAAAATGTCAGAATATCCACTGTGTTTCTTCAGGTAAGATGTGACAAAAGCCAAACCTAGTTCATTAGGTATTACTGTGAAGAGTGACTGAACATCTAGTGTTACTAATAGTAGTTCATCAATGAGGTCATAATCTTTCAAGTTGTCATATAAGTCCATTAAAAAATGCTTGGAATCCCGTAGTGCAAAGGGATTAGTATTTAATGTACATCTCAAATGCTTTTCAATGAATACTGAGATATGTTCTGTTACCCACCCCTTTCCTGAGACTATAGGTCTCATCGGTGGATCAATATGGTCTTTGTGAATTTTCGGTAGACCCTGTATAGTAGGGATGGTGGGTGCTTGTATAAGCATTGTTTAAATCAAATGTCAGATTTTGTCTCAGTCAAATGCCTGTTGCACTGCATTGCTGTCACCTGGATCTGTTGTCCATCTCAGTTTGAATTATGGATCCACAGCTGTTGCGATCAGGCAATGTGCCTAGTGAAACAGATAATCACGTCTGTTGCTCAACAATGCAAAGATACCAGACTTGACTGATGTACAATGCTGTAGTTTAATCTTCTCTATGTGTCCCTTTAAGTAAACTATTATTGGTAGAATCTGACTGCTAGTCACAACAAATTCAGATTGTAGGAGAACAGTAGCCACTTCAAATGGACTCAAGAGCTGCTCCATTTCTCATGGTACAGCAAAGTCATTTGGTGTGAGAGTAATTCTGGATGGCAAAATATCGCTAACTCACTGAAGGGTTCCTTCATGTTGTGGTTTGATCTTAATTGCTGAAATCATTGACAGTGTACTGTTCCATTGTGTATTGTTCGAGAACAGAATTTGTATCAATGCTTCTGCCTCCAACAACCCAGTAGCTTAGCATGACTTATAAAGAGCTGACATGAAAGTGTCACATTTGGCCAGGACATTCTTTATTTTTGGTGAAGCTTCAGCAAGTCCGAAGTGAACTACCAACTGCAAAGTGTGTGCCATGCATGCATAGCACACATGTACTGAACTGCTACCCTCTTCTTCAAGTTATTCCCAATTAACTGGAACATGTTCCACCTCTTCTCCTGCTTCATCTTTATCACCTTCCTCCCTTCATCTGCATCTGCCACATCAACAGGCTTCAGGAATGCCTTCACCGGTGGTATTATCTGTGACTATTCCAACAACTGTCATCTGTTAAATTACGGAAATTTTTTCTAGCATATGTGAACCCGTAAACCTCTTCATGCTCACCAGTTGGGTTTCCATCTTCTGGTGTGTATGAATGACAGGCTTACTCTGAAGTAGCCATACATACACCAACTGGACCATATATTGGCTTGGGCACAGCAATACCGAGAATCATTCATCATCTTCTCAATTATTTTTATCACCTGTCTGCACTGTTCATGATCTTGCATAGTAAACCTTGCTCTGGTTGGAATATGATACGATGGTTGTACAACACTCTTTAGAAAATAAAATCCTTCTTTTTCAACCAGACTCAAAGGAAGCATATCTAGCACGACAAATCTGATGACCACTTCATCAACTTTGTTGCTGGAAAAGATTTGTGACGATGGACAAAAATATGTAGTCAGAGAACAAATATCATCCAGATCCTGTTGTGGGTTCTTCCTTTTCACATTTCTTTCTGCCTTATAATTGCTGTATTTGCCAGGATTACACAGCTGTGTTGGCTTCCAATTAACAGTAATTCTTTTCTTGCAGGCCTTACATGCTCCAGAAACATTTATAACATTTAGTTTAAAATCTGTGAAAAAAGTTGTAATATTATCTGGTATTTCTTGAACAAAGTCTGCCATGTTTATAATCAAACTAAACAGTAAACAGGAACTGGAAGATGGAAGTTACGCTCATTGCAGGTAACTAGGTAAAATATGATTTGGAACTGAAACTGGAATGGGTTGCTGCTACAGTAAGAAGGTAAGTTATTACACTGTTAGATTACTACATTTCAGTCACTGGTAAATACGTAACAAACTTGTTATGCAATTTTATTTCAATTGTAAACTGTATCTAATTAAGCTTCTAATTAACACATTTTAATTATTAGAATTAGTTCAAAACACCTAATTAATTAGAATTAGGTGGTTATTTATTCTAATTAATTAGAATTGCCACATTTTCTAATTAATTAGCTAATTAATTGTAATTAGCTTATTAATTAGACAACACTATTCCTTTCTTACAAAAGAAAGAAGCTTCCTGATGTTCCATCCAGTCAGAGGAAGACAGCAGCACAAGAAATTCAAAAGCTGATAGACAAAAGAGTCATCCAAGAGGTCCTGCAAGACAAAATAGGATTCAGAACTAACACTTCTTTTTAGTGCCCAAGAAGACAGGGGACCTCAGACCAATTTTGGATTAGCAAACTGAATCAGGATGTGAAAAAGTCAAAGTTCCAAATGGTCACAATATAGTCCATTCTGCCATTTCTTTCCAAGGATGATTAGATGTGTTCTGTTGATCTTCAGGATGTGCATTATCACATCAAAATAGATATATGCTCCCAAAGATATGTATGCTTTCAGCTGAGAGCCAATCACTAACAGTTCAGAGCCCTGCCCTTTGCACTCACTGCAGCTCCCAGGGTGTTTACTAAATGTATGGCAGTGGTGGCAGCTCACCTGAGACTCAAAGCATTACAAGTGTTTCCATATCTAGACAACTGGCTCCTCACCTTCAACAATCCAGGGACTATTAGCTCCAGATTTGCCACTCACTGGGAATAACAATAAAGTACATCAACTCAAAGCTGACACTGGTACAAAGCCTGGAGTTTATTAGTGCACATCTGAATACAACACAAACTGCATCCCTACCAATTCATCGCATAGACATACTCAAATCTCAGGTTCTTCAGATCATTTCCCACCAGTCTCATACAGCCAGGTTCAGTCTACAAGCATTGGGGTCTGTGGCAGCAGCAACAGTCTTACTTTCTTTAGCACATTTTTACATGCTTGTGCTTCACCTGTAGCTGTTCAATGGTCTGTTCTTCAACAAGCCCTATCTTTTCCAGTCAAACTTGTTCTGATTTACAAAGTTACATCCAGTGGTGGATCCAGTCAAATGACATTTGTCTAGGCCAACCTTTTGTTTTACCACCCCCTATGGCCACAGTGACTATGGACACCTTCCAATTGAAGTGGGGGGGGGGCATTTCTTGGGAAGAATGGTCTAAGGCACATAGTCTCCCCAAGAGACAATTCACATATCAATGTACAGGAGATGAGAGCAGTCCTATTAGTGTTGCAAAGTATTCCAAGATGCTCTTCCTCTAGGGACTATTATGATTCAGACCAACATGTCTTGGCTGGTACATCAACAAACAAATATAAGCCCAATCTTACCCTCTTTGGAGAGGCCATGAGAGTTTGGCAATAGGCAACCTCCTCAAACCACTTTCTAGATGCAATGCACTTTCCAGGAAACCAACATGTTAGTGGACAAATTAGGAAGCACTAGTTTTATGGCATTTCCCTGTGGCTTCACCTTGCTTGACAACCCCAGTGGATCAGTTTTATTGAACCAGGAAGGGGTGTCTATGAGAGGAGCTATTCCTAAAGCTGGGAGTTCCTATGCATCTGTGTGGAAAACTGTTGACATCTTAGTAGACTGTTTAGCAGCACATGTTAATCATTTCAATGCATCTGATAATAATAACATTGGTTTCACTCCATTTAATTATATAGGAGGTTTCCAGGAGCTGGAGAAAGACTTACTGAAATTAAAAAGGCTGCAATGGGATAATTTGCATTTCGAGGCCTGTCTTTCAGTGAAAAGAGTTCCCAAAGGCTTGAGAGTCACTAATATGCCTGTGGGTAGTGACTATCCAAAATAATTTTTAGATCAGTGGATTCCAGTAACCTCAGTGCTATGTCTTATTTCTTCCTTAGCCAATCATGAGTTGCCATAGACCTAGGACACACCCCTTCATAATTGTCACTCTCTCTATTAAATTTCTTTAACTTTTTTTTTTTTTTATTCAAACTGTCCACTTTAGCTTATGTTGAGATGTTGGTTAAGTTCAACAAAGCTAAAGTGGACAGTTTGAATAAGAAAATATGTGGTACCTTTTTTGCTTTAAAGGATAACACCATTAGTGACAATTTTGATGCAAAGGTCAGTTTTATTCAGGGCAGGTTAATCAAAGAAAGTGATGGTCTGAAAAAAAGAAAGTTAAACAAATTTAATAGAGATAGTGCCAATTATGAAGGGGTGTGTCCTAGGTCTATGGCAACTCGTGATTGGCTAAGGAAGAAATAAGAGGCGGCACTGAGGTTACCGGAAGAGAAAACGTCTCCATGGAAGAAGGAAGTTCCCAGCAAGTATGGAGATTTAAAAGGTTAGCACAGAGAAAGGCTGCCAACAAGTCAGTGCAGCAGACAAATGATGTTTCTGCTGGTGGAAGCAGTTTGAGTGCTACTAGTAATGGGCACGAGAACACCAAAGATTTCCAACCTGTTCGAATATATCAGCAAAGGGGATTGCAAACAGATCGTGGGCAGAGGTAGCAGCCCAGAGTCAAATGCGGCAAGGGTAGGGGAAAACAAACTAGAAGGGGTGACCCAGCAATGGAAGAAGTGAAAGGTACTTCTGATTATAGTTTTAAAATAGGGAACTTATCTTTATTTCTGGAAGATACAGCTTGCAGAGCATTAAGCAGAGGATGGAATTTTGTTCCTGCTAAAAGGGCCAGGAAAGTTGATACTATAAACTGTTTTAGAGATTAGATTCATAAATTGAATTTAAGGGTGCTATATAAATCAGATGGAGACTTGTATACTGATTTTTATAAGCCAAGGACATATAACCCTCCTTTGAAGTCTGAACTGGAGCCTTTTGCGACTGTGACTGAAATGCAATTAATTAATATGTTTCATAAGAAGCTTGTGGATAAATATTTTAATATGTCTACAGAAGAGAAAAAGATTTTTATAGTCTAGTGAACAATGACAGTATTATCATTACCAGGGCAGATAAAGGTAATGCCTTGGTTGTTTTCGATAGAGAAAATTATTATGGTAAAATAAGTGAATTACTATAAGCCCGTTTCTTTTTCTGAAATTAAAAAAGCTTATGCCTTTATAGATTTTGTTATAGAAGATTGGTTTAGCAGTGGGAGGATAACTGAAAATATTAGGAAGTTTTTAAGAGCTGAAAATCCGAAAATTAGTAGGATTTTTGGTCTTCCTAAGATACACAAGAATTTGGATGATCCCTCACTTAGGCAATAGTTGCTAGCAACAGGAGTAAAACTGGCAATATATGTAGGTAAGCATCTTCTAAAGGTAATTCAATTGAGTGGCTCTTTTATAAAAGATACTTTACGTTTAATGCAAAAGTTAGAAAATGTGGTTTGTGAAACCGATTTTTGGTCACATTGAATATTAAGTCGTTATATACAATATTCCCAAACAACAAGGATATGGATTTTGTTAGATTTGAACTAATTGATTCTAAACTTTTTTTCTGATAATACTGCCAAGTTAGTTATAGAAGCAGTAGATATAATTTTAACTTATAACTATTTTTAATTTAATGACAAATTATTTTGCCAAATGAATGCAGTAGCGATGGTGGATGTTATGGCCCCAAGCTATGTAAATGTTTTTGTGCATGGCTGGGAAAAAGCCCATATTTTAAATAGTAGTGTTTCTAGCCATATTTTAATATATAAGCATTTTATAGATAATATGTTTTTAGTTTGGAAAGGAAGCTATGAAAGTTTGGAAGAATTTTATAATTACATAAACAATGTAAGTTTGTTTTTAAAATTTATTTGGGACTATGGCAAATAAAGTATCAAATATTTAGATGTCACTGTTTTTAAAGAAAATAGGAGGTTTCTTACTAAGATATATATAAAAAAGAGGTACAGAATTATTATTTGGACTATACTAGTGTGTGCCCTAAGAATACTAAGGTTAACATTGTTAAAGGACAGTTAATGCGGGCTAGTATGTTAACAAATAATGATAAGGATTTTAAAGAAGAAGGTGCAGTTGTATGTGAGAAGTTTAAAACTAGAGGTTACCCAGCTGAAGTAGTATAAGCAAGTTGGAGGGAAGTGTGTGATTTAAAGCATCTTGATAGAAAGCAATATGTGAAACCTGCTAATAGAAATTACAGTACATCTATGCAGGTTACTAATAGTGTAGATGGTAGGGTCATAAAAGAAACTGTGAAAAATAATTGGAAGATTTTAAGTAGTAATCCAGATTTACTGAAAGAAGTAGGCAAAGCACCTGTTTTTGTTCAAAAAAGAGGGAAAAGTTTTAAGAATTATTTTCAATCAAGACTGAGTTTGTGCAAAAATGTTGATACTAAAGTAGGGATGTTTAAATGTTATAACTGCAGTTTTTCTGATTATCTTTACACAGATGTCAAGGAATATAATATTAATAGAACTATTAAAATAAAAAAAATACACATTTAAATCTAAATTTGTGGCATATGTGGCTAAGTGCATGTCTTGCAACTTTTTTATATAGGATGGTCAACTAGAGAATTATAAAAAAGGATTTCTGAACATAAGTATGCTATTGCAGCCCAAAAAGATAACAATGCTTTAAGCAAGCATTTTAAAACTAGTAAATGTAACGTAAATTTAAAATTTCTTGTTTTATATCAAATAGAAAGACATGATTCAGAGTTAGATGTAGAAGGTGAATTAGGTTGGATGGAATATAAATGGCATGTGGAATTAGATCCTTGTTACCCCTCTAGTTTAAATAACAAGGAAGAGTTTGTTGAGTATTTGAAAAGGAAGGGGTTAAAGCATTAAGCTATTAGTCTATTACATCCTATGAATCATGTGATTTATTTAGTGGTGTTAAATAAGAGATGTTTTTAGTCTGTTTTATTCAGTCTGGGGAAGTTCACTGTGTGGATGAAAACACTTACTGAGTAATTTAAAGTGTTTATTAAAGTTGCTTCACTTGCTTTATGCTGTTTTTTTATTATTTTTAGTTTTGCAGTGTTTAGTAGTTTTTGATTAGTGAACAAATTAAGCAGGTCCATTCTGATGTCTCATGAGTGGTCTCTCAATCTGTGGTGGAAGAATTTACCATTGTTGGGGCCAACCTTGCTGCAGTCTCTTTGCTTCCCCTCTCAACAACAAGATCTGCAGGTATTTTACCCTGATCCCCCCTCAGGGGGAGTCACCAAGAGATGATCTAGTCCACAGTTGTCAATCCAGTCTCCTTTATGCATATCTTCCACTTCCGTTGATTCTTAATTTTCTACAGAAAGCAACCTGGTTGAAGAGCTTAGTCACCCTCATTGCCCCTTACAGGCCTCAACAGGTGTGGTTCCACTTACTTTAGTCTCATATTCATTACCCTCCATGGATACTAGCTATGCAGAACAAAGTCAAGGTCAAGTTAGATAAGATGGTGCAGCAAGGTTTGATTTGTCCAGTCACATAACCAACTGAGTGGGTATCTTCCATGGTAGTTGCTCATAAGAAAAGCTTAGATGAAATCAGAATATGCATTGACCCAAGATTCTTGAACAAGGCACTAAAGAGACCTCATCATCCTATGTGTATAGTCAAGGAGGTTGCCGCTGTCATGCCAAGTGCCACTGTTTTTTCTGTCTTGGATGCAAATTTCATTTTGGCAAGTAACGCTTGATCACAAATCTTCATTACTGACTACATTCAGCACACCATTTGGTACATACAGATTTCTTAGAATGCCTTTTGGAATAAATTCTGCCAATGAAGTCTTTCAGCGTGCAATGGAGCAAATTTTTTCGGGTTATCCATGTGCTATAATAGTGGTTGATTTACTGCTTCTCCATTACCTCCAACCAGTAAATCATCCATGTGCTATAATAGTGGATGATTTACTGGTTGGAGGTAATGGAGAAGCAGAGCATGACAGAAACCTCAGGAAAGTTCTGGACAGAGTGCATGAAGTGAACTTGAAGGTCAATCCTCTGAAATGTAAATTCAGGCTACTAGAAGTTATTTATGTAGGTCATTTATTTACCAGTACAGGCTTACAACAAGACCCTTCCAAACAAGCAGCCATTCTTGAGATGCCAGCTCCAGACAATGTCCAAGCCCTACAGTGTTTCCTTGGTATGATTAACTATTTGGGCAAATTTATCCCTGACTTTAGTGAGTTATCAGTGCCTTTGAGATAGCTGACATGCAAAACTGTTGCCTGGTCATGGTTGGAACAGCACCAGAGAGCATTTGATAACCTCAAACAGCAAATTGCCTACCCATCTACATTGAGATTCTATGATGTCCAGAAACCAGTAGTTCTTTCCTGTGATGCTTCAAAGTTTGGTCTTGGTGCAGTTGTTCTTCAAGAGGGCAGACCAGTTGCCTGTGTGTCTAGAACTCTTACTCAAACTGAAATTCAGTTTGCCCAAATTTTGAAGGAACTTTTAGCAATTGTGTTTGCGTCTTCGAAGTTCCATGATTATATTTATGGTCGAGCTATCCAAATCAAAACTGATCATCAACCTCTAGTCACTATTTTAAAGAAGCCTATGCATACGGCTCCATCAAGACTACAAAGAATGATGCTCAGATTTCAAAAATACAACTATAAAATGGTCTATACAAAGGGCAAACTTCTTTATCTGGCTGATACCTTATCCAGATCACCCAGAAATACCATTGAACAGCTTGATGCAGAGAATTTTGACTTTGATGTAATGGAAGTGTGTAATTTTTCTACCATGAGACTTGATGAGCTGAGAGATCTGACAAAGACTGATCTAATTTTATAGAAGCTCAACCATGCTGGATGGCTGTCAAAGCAACCTTGTGTACCGGCTGAAGTGCAACCTTATTTTCCATACAGAGATGAGATGCTGATGGAAGATGATATTTTCAAAGGTCCTAAAGTTATTGTTCCTACTTCCTTACAACATGAATACATTTAGATTTTGCATCATGGCCACCCAGGTTCTGAAGCTACCTGTCAAAAGACATTGATAAATTCCTTTCATCTTGTTCAGTATGCAATAGTACTAAACCGCATTTGCAAAAAATGAACTACTTCAGTTAAGCCAGATTCTTGAGCTACCTTGGTCAATAGTAGCCACTGACATATTTGTTTGGAATAATTAGCATTACTTAGTGTTGGTAGACTGTTATTCGAACTGGTTTGAGATCAATTTGCTACCTAACCTAATGTCCAGCACTGTTATTGCTAAGTTGAAATGTCATTTTGCAGTCCATGGTAGTCCACACAAAGTTATTTCTGACAATGGTACCCAGTTTACCACTCAATTATTTCAGAAATTTGCGGAAGAGTGGGACTTTATCCATATTACTAGTAGTCTGGAATACCCACAGGCAAACGGCCTGGCTGAACATGCAGTACAAACCACAAAGCAATTACTAGAGAGGTCAACATGTGACAATACTGAGATATTCTTGAATTTACTTAATCTCAGAAATATACCCCATGACAACCTACTTGGCTCACCTGCTGAGAGACTTCTATCTAGGCAAACCAGAACAACCTTGCCTATCAATTCTAGTCTTTTGGTGCCTAATGTTAAAAAACACCAGGGCAATCAAAGCCCAACTCTTTATGAAGCATTCCTTTCAGAAGCCCAGCTATGATAAAATGAGCAGATTTCTTCATCTGATGAAAGGAGAGACAGTGAGGATGCAAACAGCGAAAGGCTTTGATCAAATTGGTCAGGTGAGAGGTATATGTGCTGAGCCGAGATCCTACTTAGTGAAATCTGAGAGTATAGAATACAGCAGAAACCGCAGGCATCTTCTTCCAGTGTCTGAATCAATACTGCAGCATCATACCTGTGATACAGACTGTAGATCTCAGAGCAACCCAGACAATGTTCATACTGAAGAACATGTCTCAGTACCTATTCCCATTCCTGATGATGTCCCAGATGTCCCCAAAGTTGAACATTCCTTGAAGGTAGTCCCCGTTGCTAGATCCAATTCTGATTTTTATGTTACATGATCAGGTCATAGTTCTAGACATAGTGTAAAATACACAGCAACCTGGACATGATTGTTTTACTATAAACTCTCAGTTAACTGGAACTCAAGCAATCAGAACTCTCAAGCAACTACAAAAGTAAAATCGAAGAAATACAGTACA
This sequence comes from Protopterus annectens, assembly GCF_019279795.1. Classification (NCBI taxonomy): domain Eukaryota; kingdom Metazoa; phylum Chordata; order Ceratodontiformes; family Protopteridae; genus Protopterus; species Protopterus annectens. The sequence continues at coordinate 712,542,076 of NC_056745.1, read as the reverse complement.
ATTTTCATGTGTTGCACTTTCTGCCCCCCCCCCCCCGCAAAAACATTCCTTACATTTTTAGACTTTTAGAGTTTTAAAAAGGAAGACTGGAATAAATTACCTCTCTCCCTAACCTAAGAACAAGTTAAACCAAACAAATAGTATAGGGCACGGTATTAGTCAAGCCTATTTTTAATGGTAACTCTCAAGCAACCAGAAACTACAGTTATCCAGCATCTACCAATCTCCATGGGTGCTGGATAACTGAGAGTTTACTGTATACATGTTTAATTTTGCATGATTGCATGTCAAATAATTAGTTCTGTATAATTGCATGACAAAGGATCATTTTATTGTAACTGCATGCCAATGAATACTCTCATTTCATGTATGATCTATTTCTCAAAGAGGGAGGATGTAGAACAGAGCATGTGTTGCAAAAAGCATTTCCAAGTGTAGGCACATGCATATAAATAGTGAGCACGTGCAGGCAGCAGTGCCATTTTGAGAGAACAGATGGAGTGTTAACATGTATGAGTGCAATAGTCAGTCTGTTCATAAGTTTATTTAAGTTTAAGTTACTAAGCCTCAATCATGATGTGTTTGTGTGTAATAAAGCTGCTTGAACTGAACCCACAACTGTTTGTCTGTTTTATCATGACTGCACGAGCGACATACAGTTTCTGTACAACCCAGCCCAGTTACTGTATCTTGAAGAATAATATGTAAACTCTCCGAACTGCTACTACTGCAGTAATATCCTCCATACTAAATACTTTCATATACTTTGAAATGTACCTTCTTTAGTTGTACCCCAGGATTCATTAAGTAGAAAAATCCATACAGGAACAGTGTAGCTGTTCCTGCATGGAATATGGCTGCCGAGCGACCCAGCAAACAGCTGATCTGACGTGCACGAGAGTGCCTACACTGTTCCTGCATGGATACGACTGCAAAATGCTACTTACCTCATTTGCTGGTGAAAAACATGCAAATGAGGTGAATTAGTGATTCACCAAGCAGCCAGGTATCCATGCAAGAACAGTGTTATTTGCAGAAATTATTTGGTTACTAACCAAATACATTTCTGCAAATAACAAAACGGAGTCATGACAGCTCTCAAAAAAGCACATATTATAGTGTTTAGGCATGCCTATGGCCATTGACATGGAAAACTGTTTTCTTTTTATACAAATCAAAAAATTTTTTTGGCCGATCTCGGCCATTTAAGTAGAGTGCAGTGGCGTGCAAACAGGATCGTGCCAAAATAAAAAAGAAATTTAAAAACTCAATTTTAAGGGAAATCTGCATTTTTTCATTATAGTCTATGGCATGCAGAATGAAAACAATACCAGGGAACAGTGGTTGCCAAGGGGGAAAGGCTCTGTATAAGTGCAGTAACTATGGACTAAGGCAGCGGGGTATGCAAATGAGGGGAGATTTACTGAATCACAAAAATCTTCTAAGTCCCAAACTGCACCTAACTGTGTAGGTGCTCTAGCATGATGGTGTACCTAGGAGGATCAACAGACATAAAAAGGGGGTGTGTAAGGCATGTTGTAAGCACATTGGAGACCTAAGATGCAGAGACAAGCTTAGCTAAGCACAGCTAAGCAAGGGGGTGTGTCTGAGGCTGTAATGACTTATTCCATGAACTGAGCAGTGTGTTTACACCCAGGGGAGGGCCATTTCTTACTGTTTACATAAACGAAACGGGTTTGCACGGTGCGCACCCTGTCTAAAAAAAAAAAAATGGAAATAGCAGGACTGTTTACATTTGGACACTGGGTTTGCTTGGCACACCTCGGGGCTTAATAGGGGAGGAAACGGGAAAGGGAAAAAGAAAAAAAAAAGGAAAATAGAATTAAAACAATCAAGTACAAATAACATAGCTGGCAGGTGGAATGCATCATAGTCAGCCAATCATACAGGCAGCATCTGCAGCACAACAGTATAAAGCATGGAAACACCTTACAGTCTGTTTTTTCCCACAAACTCTGCACCATTGGTGTACACATGCAGGGGAATTTTAATTGGAAAAATGTTAGGGGCCGCCATTGCTTTGATCCATCAGTATATGCTAGAGGCTGATGGTGAAGAGGAGGATAATGCTGACAACCACCACAGACCAAGGAGGAGGAGAAGAGTGTTCTGACCCAGGGTAACTTACCAGGGGCTACATGATCTGGAGATAATAGACCACTACCGGGTGGACAGAGACATACTTCAGCAAATCACTGAGCTGTGCCGGCCTCAACTCAGACCTAGAACCAACAGAGGGGAACCCATCCCAGTAGATATCAAGGTACATGTAGCCTTAAGAATTCTAGCTCCAGGTACTTTTCAAAGACATACTGGGGACATCGTGGGGGTCTCACAGCCATCTGCATCCAGGGTACTCCACCAGTTCCTGGACGCCATGCTACCACATACTGGTGAGCACATTTACTTCCCCAACACCCGTGAGGAGAGAACCAGTGATATGCATCTCTTCCACTGTGTAGCAGAATACCTGGAGGTACTGGGTGTCATAGACTGCATGCACATCTACATTAAAGCACCACCTGGTGAACAGGGTAGGGTCTACATAAACTACAAAGGGATTCTCCTCCATCAATTGGCAGGTCGTGTGCAATTTGCAGGGCATTATCATGAATGTGTGTGCTGGCAGGCCCGGAAGCTATCACGACTCCCACATCTGACATTTGTCACAGCTGTACCAGGCATTTACCAGTGGGGGCATCCCGTATGGCCATCTGGTGGGGGATGCTGGCTATGCACTGGAGCCATGGAAGATGACACCCATCAGAAATGCAGACAGACCCACACAAGAACACCATAATGAGGCACACGCACAAGCCAGGAACATTATAAAGCATGTGTTTAGGATGCTCAAGTCACGGTTCTGCTGCCTTGACATATCTGGTGGAGCCTTGCAGTACTCGCCAGCCACATGTGTACACATGTTCCCAGTATGTGCCATACTACACAATATGATCCTGTGGAAACAGCTGCAGCAGGAACAGCACAGGAAAGGGCCACACAGCCCACCACCACTGCCAAGGTCCTCCCAGGCACAGAGGGACTCACAGGAGGTGGCCCCTGAGCCTGAAACTGTAGGCAGATGGAGGCTTGCCCAGCATGCACAGGCCTTAGCAAAGAGGCAATGCATAGCACACACACTGACACTGTAGGGACCCCAGGGACTGACACCTCTCTCTGACTCACACACACAGTAAAATGAATGACACACACATCACATTACCTGTAACTTACCGTGTATAGGCAGTGTATTTGTGCATCCAACATAGGTGGCCCTCAAGCACCGTCCTCACAACTGCCACAAGCACAAGGTAAGTCAGTCTTCTTAACAATAAATTAATGGATTAGTATGTTTTGCTAGCATATCTATGGTAATGCTGCATGCATTCAAGGAACTGGGATAGCAGCACACAACTGACAGCTATGTGGGACACCAGGAAATGTCTGGCCAAAACTGGCCTCCACACACTATGCAGTAGTACCCAAGGTGGCAAATCCCACTGCAGTATATGTGTAGGGCCAACTAACTGGGGGGGGTCATAGGTTACAGGCATGGATGTCAGGGTGGGGGGTCCCATAATCATCGCTCACACCCACACAGCAAGTCAGCTGTAGAAAACCACAGATAAATGTCTGGTAAAGGCACACAAATGGTGTCAATGTTGAATTAACCCCCTACAGACTCACACAGTGATAGCACAGCAGGACTCACAGTTGCAGTAAGGCTATGAAGGGTAAGAAGTCTGAAACTCAGATGTATGCCAGTACAATCTGACCTGGGCTGTCTACTGATACACCTCTAGTCCCCAAGAAAGGGTACAACAGCATGGTAAATGGAGCCAAAATGTAAAGCAAATATCAGCACAGTCTGTGCAAATGTGTACAGTTGACAGGTGTGCACCCCCATATACCCACTCAAATGCAGTAACATGTACGTTTGCAGGGAATAGCAGCATAGCACACATTGGCAGGGCTGTACAAATACACATAAAAACATGTTGCCTGTCCACAATATGCAGGGGTCAATGAGCTATGTGTGTGTGTGGTTAATACTGTCTGGATCTGGCCAGCACATTTTCCTGGCAGTCATCCTGTACTGCCCTAGGTAAAGTGCTGCCTTTGACAGTGCCATGTGCAGATAACTGCAGTGCCAACTGTTATGCATGTCAGTGATACCCTCTGCTCTGCCACTGACATACCTGTATGTCACAGTGCTATGTGGAATATACTACTTATATTAGTGACATCCTGAAGGATGTGTAGCAGAGGCGCCAAGGCTTTTGTGAATATAAGTGCTTTTTGGTACTGTTGCCAGTGGCCATTCTCAATAAGCCTTTTTTCTTATGTTTGTTTTTACATATAATGGACATGTCTGCACAGCTGAATGCACTCTGTACCTACACCCATAACTCCCAACCTCTGATAGCAAGATGTCTGGACAAGGGCAGAAATAAAAGTGGAATAAAGGCACAATGATGAGCATGTGTTGTAAATATTGCCCATACATACTGAGAAAGTTGGTAGGGTGAGGGGTTTGCAGTAGTGGGAATTGTCTGAAGGCTATGTAGTCTGAAACAGTAATGCCTATCATTATTTTGTAACATCATTCTTTAATTATATATAACTAACTTGCCATAAAACACAAGTTTACATAGAATGGATGAAAGTTTTAGCCAAACACCTGGACAACCTGCCAAAAAAATGTACAGATGAGAGGTATGCCCACACAAGGATATGACATCTCAGGTTAGAAAGATATACCACACAAGCAGGAGATCTTCAGCCAGTATATCACCAGGTTGCTGGACTGTTTACACAGTTGTGTCATTACTAAATTGGCTGTAGCCACACCTTACAAATGGTCTTGTTGGGCAAAGATTTACATAGCTGCCCTCATAATATTAGTCTATGCATCATACAACTAGTATTCCTCTAGTAAAGCACTGATCTGAGGATGTCTAGCACTAGGTAATGTCACAACACATTGCAGTTTCAGATGGCAGATATGTCAGAAAATGTCTGCTAAACAAAACAAGTACCCTGAGGAATGTCCTGTGTACTCCTGAGAGGTATGGCTGTAGCACACAAAACCCTGGAATGCAGTACACCTATCTCTGGAATAGAGTCCCACTCTAACTATAGAAGGTCATACTGGGCATGCTCCTACACTTAGTGAATCACAGGTCATGTTGGAACCCACATCGGAATATATGACTGTATTGTGTATATATGTCTGTGCATACAGACAGCTATGTGCACCTCAACTGTCCTCACACAGGCACATCAGGCAGGATAATCCTCAGCTAGTTGTACATAGCCCATATGTGATATATCTGCATATTCTGCATGAGATACACACATATATATGGGCAACAGATAACATATGTCAAGTGTACACAAACATAGATGTGGGGAACTGAAAGACAGACAGTGACAGAAAGAGAAAGACACAGGGGGACACAGACAGAGTGAGTCACACACATGGGTACCCTGAATGGCATAAAATGATGTCCTGCTGTGGACAGTGGCATACCAGTTCTAAACAATTGCACGTATCCGCATAAAAGGTGAGCATCATTGTGTAACAGTACTGAGGTTCCCATTGTGTAACAGTACTGAGGTTGGGTTTTTAATATCACATCACCTGTGTGTGTGTGTGTGTGTGTGTGTGTGTGTGTGTGTGTGTGTGTGTGTGTGTGTGTGTGTGTGTGTGTGTGTGTGTGTGTGTGTGTGTGTGTGTGTGTGTGTGTGTGTGTGTGTGTGTGTGTGTGTGTGTGTGTGTGTGTGTGTGTGTGTGTGTGTGTATCCATAGGTCTAAGCATTAGGAGACTCTTCCCACTCAGTACACTTCACATTGCCCTACTTCACAAGATCTGCTTCTGTCATTCACCTTAGAAGTACCATTGAAGACCGATCACTCCTACAAGCTCTGTAGCGCATGCGATAACTGCATAACACTATAGCACAGATAACTAGATAGGCAGGGATTCTAATCTCAATACTGGCAACTGTGTGTGTGTGTGTGTGTGTGTGTGTGTGTGTGTGTGTGTGTGTGTGTGTGTGTGTGTGTGTGTGTGTGAGTGACAGTTGTGTATGCGAGAATGAGGGAGTGTTTGTAGGTGAAACAGTTTTAGACTATTTCACCCACAACACTTCCCAGTGCCCCAATTTATCAGTCCTGCTGATGTCATTCCCCTTATTGACACCTTTGGCCAGTTGTCAGCTCAGTAAGCTCTGTAGCATGTGTGATAACTGTGTAACACTATAGTACAAATCACTAGCTAGACAGGGGTTCTAATCTCAAATCTGTCAAATGAGTGTGTGTGTGTGTGTGCATGTTTGTAAGAAGAAGCATTTTGATAAGTCTCCCACCCACTGCCCTACTTTATCACTCCTGCTGTCATTCCCCTTATCAGCACCTTTGGCCAGTTGTCAGCCCAGTAAGCTCTGTATCATGTGCAATAACTGCATAACTGTATAGTACAAATAACCAGATAAGCAGGGGTTCTATCTTCAGATCCGGCAAATGTGTGTGTGGGTATGTAAGTGTGTATGTTTGCAGGAAGATGTATTTTGATAATTTTCCCACCCACTCCCCTACTTTATCAGTCCTGCTGATGTCATTCCCCTTATCAGCATCTTTGTTGAGTTGTCAATCCAGTAAGCTCTGTAGTGCAAGCTATAACTGTTTAACACTATAATACATATAGCTAGATAGGCAGGGGCTCTACTCTCAGATCCAGCAAGTGTGTGGGTGTGTAAGTGTGTATTTTTAGGAAGAAACATTTTGATGTTTCCCACCCACTGCCCTACTTTATCAGTCATGCTGATGTCACTCCCCTTATATGTTCATAGGTGTGTACTAGGCTAATGGCCCTGGAGCCTTTATAAGCCTAGCCCATAGACGTTCCTTGCCATTGTGTCACCTGATGTTAGTTCCCAGTGCCTCTATCAAGTAGAGCCACCAGAGTGATCCCTGGGGTTAACTTTCTATTACACACCCACTCATCAAGATTTCTCTGGAACAGGGTCATCTAGGTGCTTTGCTTGACATGTATGGGAAGTCTATTCCAGGGCATGTGCAGTCTCTGGGTGAGGAACCTGCCCCTCCAGCATGTTGTGTTGATTGTGGTAATGAGTTCGAGGCTCCTGCAGTGTGTGGTGCAGAGGGATTGGGATGTCTTTAGATGTAGCATTTCTAAAAGAGCTGGGTCAGACATGGCTTTACAAGTCAAGCAGAGATCATCTCTAAGTAGGTGATATGAGACAGAAAATAGCTGGAGTCTTTTGAGTCTGTCTGTGTATGACATGTATTTAATGCCTAGGATCCTGTTTGTGAGATACTTCTGTGGCCTCTCCAGGTGCTGCAGGTGTCTAGTGAGGTACATGCCAAATGGGCCATTATACTTGATGATTGTTCTAATGAGGAAGAGTACACAGAGATGATGACCTTTTTCTTCCTGGATGCAAAACCCTTGCTAATGAGATGTACCATATAGAAGGATTTCCTGACCACAGTGGCAATGTGGTGGTTGAAGGAGAGGTTGCTATCAACCTGCGTCCCCAGATATCTTATAATGCCTACAGTGTTCAGTGGGCTTCCATCGATGTGATACCTAGTGGGAACTGAGTTTTTACCAAAGGGGCTGATAATGCATTTTGTGGTGTTAAGCTTCAGGCCATGGTTTCCACACCAGTCAGTGGTCTCAGTGAGACCTTTCTGTAGGATGTCTGCATCACTTGTGGAGTTAATGATGGCTCCCAGCTTGCAGCTGTCTGTGAACTTGGTCAGCCAGAGTTCCTTTGTGTTGGCCTGGACTCCTGAGATGTAGATGCTGAACAGGAGAGTACCCAGGAGTGATCCCTGTGAGACTCCGCTCATGACTGGTTGGCAGTCTGACTTGGAGCTCACTACTCTCACAATGTGTGTGCTATCTGTGAGCTAATTTGCAACCCCCCCCCAGTGATATAGGGGTTGATGCCTAGTTTGGTGAGTTTATCAATAATTCCTCACTGAGAAATGGTATCAGGAGCCCTGGCTAGATTGATGTAGGCTGTATGCAGTGCCTTACCATCATACACAGCCCTGGTGACTGACTCAAAGAAGTCAACCAGGTTGTGCAGGCATGACATCCCTTTCACAAAGCCAAACTGTGTGGAGTCCAGAGTTAGGAGATTACCTACATCTTTGTCAATCAGGTCCCTGATGATGCACTCCATAGCTGTACATATCAGACTCGTCAGGCTAATGGGCTGATAATTCCCAGGGTCTATAGTTGATTTCCCGTTATGGAGAGGGATGACTGTAGCCATGTGCCATTTGGGAGGGATAAAGCCTGAGGTGAGGCTGTGACTGAATAGGGCACACGGATGTGGTGCCAGGTATCTTTGCAGTTCATGTAGAACACAGCCAGTGATATTTTTGTGTCCCATGGAAGCTGTATTCTTGCCCATGGACAATGCAGGTTTAACCTGGGCTGCAGTAATCATGGGTGCCTGGCATTCTGATTTTTCCCTTGGGGGGAGGGGTAAAGCTGTCACTGAATGTGTTGGCAAGAATGTTGGCAATATCTGTTGGCTCAGTATAATTGGAAGCATTGTGCAGTAACTCAGAGCATTTATGGGTATTGCCATGGAGGTTTTTGATATAACTATCAAAGCCTTTGTGATTGTTGTCAGTGTCTGCTACAATTCTGCTGTCATAGCTGGCTTTAGATGATTTCACGAGGGATCTCAAGTTGTTGTTGAGGCTAATAATGGAGTTTTACCACTCTTGGGACTCCACCTTTTTCTGCAAGAGTTTCTTCCTTCTGTTGTACAGGTTATTAATGGCAGGGGACCACTAGATTTGCCTCCAGTGTTTGGAGGAGATTGTCATGGTTCTGTTGGGTATGGCTAGTTCCATGCATTTATGTACATGTTTGTACAGTGCATCTGTGTATGATTTGGCAGTCATGCAGGTATTTTCCATTAGCATGGGTGCTGTGAAGTTAGCCACCTCTGTCTTTAGGAGTTCAAAGTCAGCTTTGCAGAGGTTTTTCAAGAGGGTTACCTTTGTGGGGATTGTGGGTGAGATGTGGATTTCCATGGTGATTACTTTATGTTTGAATCTGACCAGGTGGGGATTCACTACTGTTGTCAAGCAATAGTCTCATATATTAGTAATCACCACAGGTCAAGGATGTGGCATCCTCTACTGGGTGTCAGAATGAGCTGGTCCAGGGCATTGGAACTGATGAATTCCAGGAAGCATTGGGCCAGTGTATTGGTGGATGAGTATCTTTCCCAGTTGATGGAGGGATAGTTGAAGTCTCCTAGTATGAGAGTGTTGGGTTGGACCTTGATAGATTCTGGGGTGTTAAGAAATGTGGATTGAGAGTCTAGGGACATGGATGGGGACCTATAGCAGGCTATGACCTGGATTGCACTATTATCCAATGTCAGTTGTATCTGAAGTATCTTAGATGCATTATGCTGGGATACTAGTCTGGAGGTGTGCATATCCTTTTTGAATATGGAGACACCACCGCCTTTGGAGCTGTGGTCCATATTTTGGGGCTGACAGGAGTGGAATGAGGTATAGCCTGGTAGTGCAGGGGTGCTGTTTGCTGCTGTAAACCAGGTCTCTGTTACAGCACAAATGTCAATGTTCTCCATTTTGAAAAGTGCTTCGAGTGACTGCATCTCGAGATTTAGATGTCTAATACTGAGCAACATGACCCTCAGATTGCATTTATGTATAGCTGTTATGGTGGTAATTTGATTTCAAACACCACCTAAAAAGGCAGTATAACAGTATAACAGTAGCAAGACACTTAGCCAGTAGGGGTGACAGATGCAGGCCATCTTTGGCAAGCCATCGCAGTCTGTCAATCATGTCATCCCAAGCAGATACTGGATCTCCTGAGAATGACACCAGACACTTAAGCCAATTGTTGAAGTCAGTCATTTGTTGTTTGTACTGCAGTATAATTCTGGGTGACAGTAGTATACCACTCAGGGCTACTGTCATACATGCCTGGTCCACATAATCTGAGAGCTCCACCATGTCTCTTTTCATGTAGTCCAGGGAGGTGCATCTCAGGTCATTCACACACAAATGGACAATGCCAGAGTGATGCTTGTAGTTGTTGTGGAGTGACCTGACTGGGTGTGTTATGTGTTGGATTCTGGCACCTGATAGGCAGCTGACTGTTACTTTCTCCATATACAACCTAGTGAGTGGGACATCTGTGTGCCTCACTATTGAGTCACCTATGATTACTGTATTGGGCAGGGTGGTTAGCCTTAGGGGCTTAGGTTATGGGACACACTGTGTATGTGAGATATGTGTCCTGTGGTTTGTGCTGTGTTGTGGTTGAGTGGGTGTCTGTCTTGGTGGTCTCTGCTATTTGGGTAAATGTATATTGAGTGCCTCTGTGAAGGTGAGTGTATGGTTTTGGTTTGTATGTCAGAGTTGTGATAGTGGGTGTTCTGGAGGGGTATGTGTTCCATGAAGTGTGGTGCAGGTGTTGACCCTTCTCCTCTTGACCAGCTAGTCCAGTCTTCAGCAGGGTGTGCATATCTTCCAATTTGGTGATATAGGGGTATCTCTCACAAGTCTGAGTGTTGGGAGTTTAGAGGAGAGGGTTGTGTAAACAAGTTAGTTGCAACAGTACCTTGGAATGCCCAAGTGCACCAGGTTAATGGGCAAAAGCACAGATAACTGCACTGTAATCATGTCATAAGGTGTGGTCATAACTACTAAGTACTAGAGCTAATTCCATGAGGAATGACTACTGCTAATAGCGCTCAGGTGTGCTAGAATAATTGATACAAAAACCTGTTGAAGTGCAAAGCTATTAGGCTATTGGAAGTGCAAGAGCGAAAGAACTAGCAAGATCTAGGGGAAAAACTAAAGGCAGACTTTCTGGCACCTGCAATAGTTTACCTCAGCTGTGCAGTTATCAGCACCTTTGGCCAGTTGTCAGTCCAGTAAGCTCTGTAGCACATGTGGTAACTGTGTAACACTATAGTACAAATAACTAGATAGGCAAGGATTTTACTCAGATCTGGTGTGTGTGTGTGTGTTTGCGTGTGTGTGTGTGTGTGTGTGTGTGTGTGTGTGTGTGTGTGTGTGTGTGTGTGTGTGTGTGTGTGTGTGTGTGTGTGCAAGTGTGCATGTTTGTAGGAAGAAGTATTTTGATAAATTTCCTACCCACTTTATCAGTCGGGCTGATGTCGTTCCCCTTATCAGCACCTTTGGCCAGTTGTCAGCCCAGTAAGCTCTGTAGCTCATGCTATAACTGCATAACACTATCGTACAAATAACTAGATAGGCATGGGTTCTAATCTCAATGGTGGCAAGTAAGTGTGTGTGTGTGTGTGTGTGTGTGTGTGTGTGTGTGTGTGTGTGTGTCTGTGTGTGTGTGTGAATCATATAATGTGTGGGTTATACCATTTTGAGTTGTGTACCACCCTGTAAACTTCACATCACTCTACTTTACTAGGCTTGCTGATATAATTCACCTTAGAAGTACCTTGGGACTAGGTGAAATCATGTAAGCTCTGTGGTGTGTCTGATAACAGCGTAACACTATAGCAGAAATAACTAGATAGGTAGGGGTTCTAATCTCAATACTGGCAACTGTGTGTGTGTGTGTGTGTGTGTGTGTGTGTGTGTGTGTGTGTGTGTGTGTGTGTGTGTGTGTGTGTGTGTGTGTTTTTGTGAGAATCACCTACTACTTTACTAGGCCTGCTGATGTCATTCACCTTAGAAGTACCTTGGGATTAGGTGAAATCATGTAAGCTCCATGGCATGTCTGATAACTGCGTAACACTATAGTAGAAATAACTAGATAGGAAGTGGTTCTAATCTCAATACTGGCAACTGTGTGTGTGTGTGTGTGTGTGTGTGTGTGTGTGTGTGTGTGTGTGTGTGTGTGTGTGAGAATCACACACTGTGTGGGTTACACCATTTTTAGTTGTGTACCACCCTGTACACTTCCCATCACCCTACTTTACTAGGCCTGCTGTCATTCACCTTAGAAGTACCTTGGGACTAGTTGAAATCATGCAAACTGCATGGTGCATTTGATAACTGCATAACACTATAGTAGTAATAACTAGACAGGTAGAGGTTCTAATCGCAATAACGGCAATTGCGTGTGTGTCTGTGTGCTTGGGTGAAAATTATATCCTGTTTGGCTGATACCATTTTGATGTGTGTATCATCCACGCCTGTTTACCACCTCCCGATGGCATTACTTTATATAGTGTGGTAATGGTATCTGCCTCACATGCAGCATGTTAAACCATTGTGCAGGCCATACCAGTCCTCTGTACATATGTCTATGGAATATCCAGATGTTTGCAACCTATGTGTGGCCTGTGTCCCTTAACAATGCCCATGTATGTAATATTGTTGCCAAATCAGCCACAGTGAGTGTAGTGACACACAAGCTAGCATTAGCTATTATACCTGACTTAAACATCATGCTAATACAATATCTGCTACCCTATCACTTGCCCAGGCTTGTAGGAGCAATACATGACTCCACATGCTATTTCTCGTGGGTTATCTCACCATCCATGAAGGCATTCAGAACATTATGTGTTGTAAGAGGTCATGTGTTATTTCCCATGCATATAATCTATGTGCATATAATCTATGTGGGACATGTCATGTGTATGTAGTACTACAGTACATCAAAGTGGATATGTAGGCTCACTAATCTGTCTGTTGCCAACTGTGTTTATGTTACTATATGCACATCCCCTGTGTCAGTCGTTACTGTTTGTATGCAAAGGATATACCATTTTGTCTCCCTGTTTCACCCGGTGAACTTAGGAATACATACCACAAACCTGTCATACACAGTATCATGCATGCCCTCATCAACTGTGTCAGGGTTGAGTGTATGGGAAAGAAATTGCAGGGCCAACAGGTGTTGACAGGTGAATCTGTTGCAGTTAATTTAATGGCTATGCTTGTGAGGGACCTGCTGACAGTACTGCAGTAATATGTTCTGTATGTATGAGCCTGTGGTGCTACACAACACTGAGGTGACATGTCTGAAGGTTACCTGTCTGTGACAAGGGGTATGTATGCAAGGTCACATTGTCTGACAACAGTGTCCCTCACATACTGATGCATGCATACACACCTGGTACATGTACATATAAAGCTGTACCTTGCCTATGACATGGTCGGTGTATTCCCACTCTGCCATACTCCCTCCTGGGAATGTCTGCAGGACCACAGCCAGCAGACACACAGACATCTGGAACACAAACAGAATACAGCATGTCAGACTACATTCAGTCAGTGGTACTAACAGCAATAATGCATCCTGGCTAATAAGGTACATACACCTGTATGTATACCCTTAACAAATGCAAGCAGACAGCACCTTCACAGTATTACATAGCTATACTGTACTGTATTCACCCTGTGCATCAGACCCATATTAGCATGTCCCTGCATCGATGTTATGGATGACAGGGATGTGGCACAGCTATCATCATATGCACAGCATGTGGTGCTTGTTTGCCAGAGGCCTAGGCTGGACCATACGGTTGACATCATGTGTGTGTGTGTTTGGAGGGGTATCCAATAGATGGGCTGTGTAGAGGTGCTGTGTGTGCTTGGAGGTGACCTGCCTGTGATACAGATGTGTGTGTGTATGTATGTACACAGTCATACCATGTGGGTGCCCTACACAGGGGTATGTTGACAGCTGTGGACTGTACATGGCAGGGTGCCCAGTTCACCGTCTCTGGCCACGGACTCAGGAACTGGTCCTGCCAGAGGTATCACTGGCACCACCAGGCCCAAGGCCAGATGCACTACTGTTTCCTGATGGTGACTGCTGTCTGCTGGATCCGTGTCCCTGAAGTGACAGGCCAGGACCACTTGACCATGGTCTGGTCTGGTGTGATGTGGACAGCAACCCCCCTTCAGTAGTGCTGGTGTCACTGCCACTATGGGAGTGTGAAGGTGCACTGCCCCGTAGACTCTCAGCTATTGTTGGTGCTGACCAACCTATGTCCACATGGCCAATGCCCATCTCCCACCACTCGCTCTAGCACAGACATTCCATGGTCAAGGATTGCCAAGGTCTCACCCCCACCATCTATTTATAAGCTCAGTATTTTGATGTGTGGGTTCAACAAGATCCCCATGTACATCAGGAAGAGTTGCATCCACCACCCTGAGTGTCTGGTATGGCATTCACTATGTGGCCTGTGCATCCATGACAGCCCAAAACATGGGTCTAGTGACACCCTCTGTGGCACTTTGGACAGTGGCTTGAGGAGCAGCAGTCCTCCTGTGAGCACCCCTGTCCATCTGCCTGTGTGAGACCTCACCTGCACTCTGGCTATGGCCAGTGTCTACACTCACACCTGCCATAGTCACCACACTAGACTGTTCCATGCTACCACCTGCCAACTGTCCACCATCTGTGGCCACTGGTGATGGGGTATGTGTGGGTATTGTTACTGTGTGCAGGGATGGTGGGGACAACAGTGGATGCCAACCAATGGCACAGATTCAGCCCTTGACAACCCCACCTGTACCTCACTATTCCTATCATCATTGTCAGAGTCTACAGAGACAATGACATCAGTTTCCAACCGGCAGGGACCTCAAACCACATCACTACCTGTGAGGGGAAGACAACATATGTACATTAGTACCTGCACTTTGAGGTTGGCTGGTACACACACGCACACATGCACACACACACACACACACACACACACACACACACACACACACACACACACACACACACACACAGACACTTACAGGTGAGGTGGCACAAATCTGTTACACATACCTCACATCACCCAAATGGTGACATGCATGACACACGGCACTCAACATCATGCATTGCAGCCAGTTTTACTACATGTAACTAACACTATAGAGCTCTGGGATATGTTAGTAGGTGATGGCCTTTCCCCAGCACAGACTGCACCCACTTACACATCATTGCTGTTCACCTGCAGAGCACAGCAGCAAGTACTACGGAACATACCTCATAACTGTACAGATCCTTGCAGGATGTGTAGATGTCTAGCTCCTATGTTTGCGCGGTTTCTCATAACCCCTGTGTTTGTCTAATACATAACTGGGATGTTCTGAGGAGTGACGTCACTAATTAATGACATACATTTGAGTGTCAGACCTCCAAACCAGCAGTAAATGTATGGTCACACAATTCCTGTTACACCACCAACCTTCTAAGCTTACAGTGTTCTTGTAATATATAAAATGAGACTGCAATAATGCATTCAAATATATTACCCACCTTTCATGTAACATATAACCTGTGTAATCCAATTGATAAACAAACAAATGTGTTACATGTAAAATATAATGAATGAAATATGTACAATATTGTGGTTGCATAAGTGCGCACACTCTTAAAATGATACTTTGTTGAAGCATTCACTCTTCTTGGGAAGGTGTCTATCAGCATGGCACACCTTGACTTGGCATTATTTGGCCATTCTTCCTTGCAAAGGTCCCCCAACTCTGTCAGATTACAAGGGTAGCTCATGTGCACAGCCCTCATCAGATCACACTGGGGTTTTGTTATCGGGTTTAGGTCTAGGCTCTGGCTGGGCCAATCCATAACCATGAGTGTGTTCAGGTGGAGCCATTCTTAGGTAGCTTTGGACGTATGCTTCAGGTCTTTTCATGTTGAAGGCTGACACTCCTACCCATCCTCAGCTTTCTTGAAGACACCTGACGGATGTGGGCCAGATGCGAGAGTTATTTTGACTGTTCAGAATTCCCACCACTATGACTACAGGCCCAGTTCTGGCTTTAGAACTGCATCCCCACAACAGGCCAGTACCACCAGTCTATATTATGTAATCGAAGAGACACTTCTTCGAATACATAATAATTTATACCAAAAGACCAAAATCCCAAAACCACGAACAGCCACATCTGTGAATTTTTTCCTAGGGAAAAATTTTGCGGGGCCGTAAACACAACACACACACTTCAAATATAATTTCAGTGGGGAACTTTGCCCCCCACACCCCAATGTGGGGGGCTGTACCCCCACTCCCCAACTAAATATACCAACTCCTAGATTGCACCATGTTGGGGAAAAGGGTAAACCCCGGGAATGGCCAACTGAATTTTTTCCCTAGGAAAAAATTTGCAAACGTGGCCATTCGCGTTTTTGTGATTTTGGTCTTTTGGTGTCAATTATTACGTATTCAAAGTGTCTCTTTGATTATGTAATATAGACCCATTGTGGCTGTGAGGTTGCTCCATAGTCTCATTACACCATAACACATTTTCACACATGCCTTTGGGAGACTTGATGTGCTTTATTGCAAGTTGTGTCCACCCCTGGATGTTTTTTTTGTGTGGGGAAATACTTCCATCTTCTGAACCTGCCCCACAGGCCAGACTTATGCAGAATATGGGAGATTGTTCTCACATGTAGTACACAACACCAATACTTGAAAGAGATTCCTGAAACTCCCTCAGTGTTGCTGTATGTCGCCTAGCAGCCTCCCTGACCAGGTTTGGACATGTCTTTTCATTAGTTTTGGAGGGATGTCAGGTTCTTTTCAACAGCACTGTTGTCCCATATTCAATTCACCTTTTGGTGACTGCCTCCACTGTGTTCCATGGTGCATGCAATGCTGTGATAATGTTGTTGTACCCTTCTCCTGAGTGATACCTTTCAAATATGAGATCCCTTTGCTGCTTTGTAAGCTGTCTGCAGGCCATGGTTGTTGCTGTTGCAGGCAACTGAGCAAATGTCATGAATATCCTACTTGGACAGCAGACTGTTATTTGGTGTTACTCAGACTGCCTTTTCTTGATGGCAGGTATGTACCTAAGCAGACTAAATGCTGTCAGTAAACCACAAGCTGCTGCAATAAAATATTATTTGAAGGGTGTGCACACGTATGTATCCAGCTTATTGTAAAGTTTGTATACTCCATATTTGGTGCCCAACAGATTGGTTGATTTTACAAGTGAATTGTTCATGTTATGGGTCACACTAAAGGTTGGAAAAGGTGTGGACTGACATACTGTGGTCTCAATTTGTATACATCACAAACACCTGGCATCTTAACAGGGGTGTGTGCACTGTTTATATCCACTGTATAAGAGTAATGTTTCACACATGTCCCTACCTTAGACCATTTGCCCCCTATTTTGCTGGTCTCTGTCTAGAAGTCTTGCACTGACAGGTTGTGAGGTATGCTACAGGAATGTTAAATTCTCTTCAGATAGGCCCCTGTGGTGCCCACTGTGATGCAATGCAGTTACCCCACCACAAGTGAACATGCACATAAAGCAATATGGCTATGAGTGACAGTTGTGTGCATGGTACATTGCATGCCCTTCACATGCCTGGGGTATTGGCAAACCACAACAGAACAATCCATACTCACCAGCTTCAGACTGCTGTCCCACATGCAGACCAGAGGGACCTAGGTAGTTGTTGGATAGAAGTATTGTCAGCAGACTCACATGTGGCATTGGTACAGAATGGATGCAGCATGTCTGCACATTACAGTACAACCCCCAATACTACACAATTTGCTGTCCTTCACCATAGATGTGCACTTCTGTGCATTACAAAACCCCATCCACAACTGCAGTCTGACCTGACACATGCATGTAGATACTCTACAGATACAAGTATGTCTGCAACACTAGTCTAGTAATCTCCACTAGGGCCTTACCTGCACACTCCTCGTCTAGTGTCTGAGTCCCACCCACCTCCAGCATGTGGGGATCTGTAACCTGATGTTGTACTGGGATGGGTGCCCCAAGGTTGGTGAGGAGCTTTTCAGTAGGTGTCAGTGGGGGCTGCATGGCTGGGCCCCCACCTGTGGCTGTGGCAGCAGCCCTTTGCCGGGCATGGCGTATGAGGTTGGTTGCATGATGCTGGACCTGCTCGTATGTACATGCATGCAGGCCAACATCGTTTACACTGTGGACAAGGTCATCTCACAGGGCAGTCATCTCCTGCAGATGTTGCTGGCTCTGGCCAAACATTATTGCATAATTCTGTAGTATGGCTTCTATGATTATGGTTGTTTCAGCCACTGAAAATGTTGCCCTTCACTGATGCGACATTGCACCTGGAAGACATAAACAGGGAAACACATCACAGGATCTCATACATTTAGCAATAGTATGTGCAGAACCTGCGCATGTACATTGAATACCAGCAGCCACCACTCACAACCACACCATGCCCCTGTAATCTATCAGCACAGTATCAGCTTGCATTGCAGTCCTGGTCCTGATGTGTCATATTCCCTCCAATGATGGCCAGTTAATTGCATAATCCTCTATTCCTCATTCAGGTCTTTGTAGAGGGATGACATTCGCCATCTCCATGCGGATGGGGTGTGGATGATGTGGAGGCTTGGTGTAACTACAGTGTGTAATGGAGCTGACAGCACATGCCTGAATTCATGTAGGATGCATACAGGAATGTTATCATGTCCCATGGATACTTATGTTTGTTGCTTTTCAGTAGACACTATTTACCTGCTCACTGGTGGTGAGAGGAGGGGTGCAGGTGCTGTGCATATCCACCTATAGTGATGCTGAGCCAGGGGAGTGATGTTTGCCTTAACTCTATCTGCAGCAGGTTGGCTATAGCTATGTTGTGTGTGTATGTGGTCTGATTGACCACCATTACAGGTTGGGTTGATTTGTTGCCTCTGAGATTGCAGACATATGGGAAGATGGCCTTGTGATTGGCCTTGGTGGATGTGTTCAATTTGTACTCATAGTTAGCCTTACAGTAATCCACCTGTGACCTTATATGCTTGTACAGACAATAGCTGACTTGATGCCAGGTTGGTGACTGCTCCTACTTTGCCATGTACAGCCAATATAAGGATACAGTCAATATAGGGACCAAGTCTGCGGTTTGTGTATTGCTGTTGTCCAGAAAAAGGGGATTACTCTACTTTGGTACAGGCAGGTTTTACAAGTAAGGTATTGCTGAGTCTATACAGCTATGTAGGTGTTCCTATAGCTGTTTGTAGTAGGCATGGACACAAAGTCATAACACAGTTGGACACCTCCCCAATTTCAAACTGATAATCATGCTTACTGTAGTACCCATGGCTGTGTCAGGGCAATGCAACAACCAGTAGCTGTAGAAATGTCACTCTGTTGGATGCACAGTAACTAAGATTACACACATGTACAACATGTACAGCTTATTTAACTGACATTTTGCATCCCATGTCTGTTGTTATGAGGTGGCCAGATACACCTACTCATACTGACATGTGCACAGGTAATACCTGATATACATTTTTGTTCTATATCAGTATGGCACACTGTATTTACACTCTTGCTGCCCAGTCATCCCTATCAACCTGTTACAGCAGAACATCTGTAGGACGCCACACATACATGGAGGGGGGGGGGCAATGGGACAAAATTAGTGGCACTGTCTTAATATCACTGTAACACACAAGTCATTTGATAGCACAGTAGCCTTTGCATTGACAGGCATACCCTGGAGGATGTACAACACTCATGTGGCAGGAAGAGAGGAAAAAGGCTAGGAGTGCGATAGTGAGGGGAAGGACTTTTAATGTTGGCAATATGACTGGTATATGGACAGAGCTAGCTGATATGAAGGCCAGGGGAAGGTTGATATATTGTGTGTGCAAGAGACCAGATGGAAGGGGAGTACAGCTAGGTGTATGGGAGGCAGGTCACAATTGTGCTAGCATGGTATGGATGGGAGGAGAAAGGGGGTAGGAGTTATCCTGAAGGAACAGTATGGTAAGAGTGTTTTTTGGAGGATGAACTGAGTGTCTGATAGAGTGATGTTTATGAAGCTGGAAACTGATGGTGTAATGATGACTGTTGTTAGTGCATAAGCTAAGCAAGTTGGTTGTGCGATGGATGAGAAAGAGAAATGTGACACGATGAAGACTGTACCCAAGGGTGACAGAGTTGTGATTGCAGCAGATTTCAATGGGCATGTTGGTGAAGGGAACAGAGGGGATGAGGAAGTGATGGGTATGTAAGGTGTTAAGCAAAGGAATGCAGACGGTGAGATGGTAGTGGATTTTACAAAAAGGATGGGCATGGCTGTGGTGAATATGTACTATAACACGAGGGAGGAGTATAGGGTGACATACAAGAGTGGATGAAGATGCACACAGGTGGAATATATCCAATGTAGGAGGGACAGTTTGAAGGAGATTGGAGACTGCAAAGTGGTGACAGGAAAGTGTATTTAGGCAGCATAGAATGTTGGTCTGTAAGATGATGTTGGTGATCAAGAACAGGAGGAGTGTGAGGGCAGCAACAAGGATCAAATAGTGGGAACTTTAAAAGGGTGATTGTGAGGTGGAGTTCAGGGAAGAGTTAAGACAGGCACTGAGTGGCAGTGAAGATTTACCAAATATCTGGGTAAGTACAGCAGATCCAGTAAGGGTTATGGCTAGAAAGGTGCTTGGTGTGACATGTGGATGGAGGAAGGAGTACAAGGAGACCTGGTGGTGGACTGAGGAAGTACAGGACAGTATACAGAGAAAGAAGTTGTGGAAGAAAGAGTGGGATTGTCAGACAGGTGAGGAAAGTAGACAGGAGTATAAGGAGATGAGGTGCATGGCAAAGAGAGAGGTGGCAAAAGGCTAAGGATGAGGCATATGAAGAGATGTTTGACACTAAGGAGGAATAAAAGGATTTGTACTGATTGGCTAGACAGAGGGATTGAGCTAGGAAAGATGTGCAGCAGATAAGGGTGATAAAGGATAATGAGGGAAACGCACTCACAAGCGAGGGGAGTGTGTTGAGCAGATGGACAGAGTACTTTGAGAGGCTGATGAATGAAGAGAATGAGAGTGAGAAGGTTGGATGATGTGGGTATGGTGAATCAGAAAGTACAATGGCTTACCAAGCAGGAAGCAAGGATAGCTATGAAGAGGATGAATACTGGAAAGCCTGTTGGTCCACATGACATACCTGTGGAAGCCTGAAGGTGTTTAGGGGAAATAGCAGTGGTGTTTTTAACCAGATTGTTTAATGATATCTTGGAAAGTGAGAGGTTGCATGAGGAGTGGAGAGAAAGTGTTTGGGTACCTTTTTAAGAATAGGGTTGATGTGCAGAGCTGTAGTAATTACAGAGGGATAACATTAATCAGTCACAGCATGAAGTTATGGGAAAGAGTAGTGGCAGCTAGGTTAAGCAGGGAAGTGATGAGTAGTGGTCAGCAGTATGATGTCATGCCAGGAAAGAGCACTACAGATGCGATGTTTGCTCTGAGAGTGTTGATGGAGAAGTACAGAGGAGGTCACGAGTTGCTTTGTGTCTTTCCAGACTTAGAGAAAGCATATAACAGGGTGCCTAGAGAGGAGTTGTGGTATTATATGAGGAAGTCATGAGTGGCAGAGATATATGTAAGAGTGGTACAGGATATGTACAAGGGTGGTGTGACAGCGGTGAGGTCTGAGGTGGGAGTGATGGATGCATTTAAGGTGGAGGTGGGATGACATCAGGGATCAGCTGTGAGCCCTTTCTTATTTGCAATGGTGATGGACAGGTTGATAGACAAGATCATACATGAGTACCTGTTGACTATGATGTTTGCAGATGACATTATGAACTGTATTGAGAGTAGGGAACAGATTTACAAGAACCTGAAGAGGTGGGGATATGCTCTAGAGTGGAGAGAAATGAAGGTTAGCAGGACTATGACAGAATATCTGTGTGTGAATGAGAGGGAGGATAGCAGAATGTTGAGGATGCAGGGAGTAGAGTTGGCAAAGGTGGATGTGTTGAAATGATTAGGATCAACATTTCAGAGTAAAGACGACTGTGGAGAACAGGTGAAGAAGAGAGTACAGGCAGGATGCAGAGGGTGGAGAAAAGTGTCAGGAGTGATTTGTGACAGACGAGTACCAGTAAAAGTGAAAGGGAAGGTCTACAAGAGGGTAGTGAGACCAGCTATGTTATATGGGTTGGAGACAGTGGCATTGACAAAAATGCAGGAGTCAGAGCTGGATGTGGCAGAGTTACAGATGTGAGGATTTGCACTGGGTGTGACGAGGGTGCACAGGATTAGCAATGTGTATATGAGAGGGTCAGCCCATGTTGGACGGTTTTGAGACAAAGCCGGAGAGGCAAGATTATATTGGTTTGGACATGTGCCGAGGAGGGATGCTGAGTATATTGGAAAAAGGATGGTAAGGATGTAGCTGCCAGGTAAGATGAAAAGAGGAAGGCCTCAGATAAGGTTCTGGAAGTGGTGAGAGAGGACATACAGGTGGTTGGTGTGACAGAGCAAGATGCAGAGGACAGGCAGAAATGGCTACAGATGATCCACTGTGGTGACTCCTAGTGGGAACAGTGAGAGGAAAAAGAATGAGATGCTGTAATGTCAGTCTTCACAGATTTGCCAAGGATTTGCCAGACATAACACAACTCTGTGAGGAAATGACTACAAATTTGAGGCACACTTATGGTCAGTGTGCATAACACTGGACAGTTACATGGTATGAGCTCAGTATATCACGTGCAGTTCAACACATACATCTGCAACAGTACTTTACTATGCAAAGTATATCATAGTTGTATTCACAAGATATGGATATGTATGACATCCCAGTAGCTGGCCTAGCATTGTCACAGTCAGTATTGTTCAGCACACACTCCAGTAGTACTCATACGTGAGCCATCCTTTCCTGGGGTAACTCAGGGACCTGACCTATGATCTGTGTCACTGCAGAGAGACCCAGATGCTATGGCCATTGGTTATGATCAGCAATACATTAGTCCAGCAAGTCTTGTTGAGACATAAATGTTAAACTTCCTATTTCCCATTCTTACATACCCCTACTACAGTCCATTACATGCTTACTTGTTTGACATACCTGTTTTTTTCCAAGTGTAGGTGGATATATCCTGCTGTTTTTTTTCACTGTTTCTCTCTCTCCCATGGATGTAGGGTTTACATCTGTTTTGCATAGGCAGCAGCTTGACTTTTGTAGGTAATGCTCATGAGCAGCTGATGGCCTGTGCACCAACTGGTGTCCCCCACTTGCTAACTGCATGCAGAACAGCTGTGTTGTTATTCATATAGCCAAAGGCATGGCAACACACTCCTATAATTGAGTACTTCATGTGGGCCTTGGCCCTTTTCCTTGCCAGTGAGGAGGACTTCATGGAAATGTGTGAAAAACAGCATCACAGAGGGTATTTGGAAATACCTCTTACAACCAAAACTGTGGAGACAGGCCAACAAAATGGGGGGGGGGGGGGCGGGGCTTCCAGACATAGGGACTGAATGCAAGTATTACTGTTATACATTTGGATTAATGCTAGTCTAACAGGGTTTGTGTGGACATGGCGTTTCTGCTTGATTTTAACTCTGACAGTGTTATGTGTTTGACATAATGCTCAACTGTAGGGCTATTCGCAGAATGGCCAGAGTTTGGACTGCTATGTTTGGTGTGTTCCTCAGACATTTTGTGTCTTTGTAAAATCAGTAGCATACTCTGGGGATTGCAGTCAGTAACTGCTAACATCCATTTGTGTTTCTGACTTCATGTCCCTCAGAAAAGATATGTTACAACTGACCCTATTACACCAACAACTTTCACAGTTTATAACAGCAATATTTCAAATATGCCCCTGTTTTTGGGCCTCTGTCCCACAATTATGTCACGCTTTGTCCAGATGTCATGCAGTAAGAGGTTGATAGGTATGGTATATGATTATTTAGTGCCTACATTCCTGATATCATCCCAGTGATGTATCAGACTGCCAGACATGTTATATGGAAGAGGCCTTATATATCAGGGGAAAGCCTGGATATTCTGTGGGACTCTGTAAAGTTGAGAGGTTTGTGTACTTCTGGCAACTGTTAACAGATTGTCTGGATTGTGTAGCAGTGTAGTGTGTCAATGTCATTTGGCCTGTGTAAAGAGGGGGGTGGATGCATGTATTATGGTTCCTTTTCTATCTGCCTATGCATACTGCTCCTGTTTCTGGTGGTCTATCAGCTGTATATGTTTGTAGGGGCAGACTGAGACATGTTCCATACCATGGTCAGGCATCATACTACATTGTGAATTGGGCCAGTATATATAGGGGGAGTGTGTGAGTGGCAAACATGTTGAGATGTTTTCATTCACACAGTCCTTATACTATACTGCTCTTTTGGCTTACCGATATGTAACTGTGATTGTGGTGGAATTGGTTGTGGGTATGCACTTTCACACTGGTGTCTGTTTTTCAGTGCTTTTACATCCCTGTAGTGTCTGATATATTTGCCAATACATGTATAATTTCCCCTAGAGGATTTGTGTTAGTGTTGTGTCAGTCTGACTATAGTTTGGACAGTGCTTGGTGACATGCTTAGCAGCTGAGTATAGTTTCCCTAATGTGATGCTATGTTCAGATATTTGTAAGATGTACTGCTGCCTGGCCTCCATAAGTGTTGTGTATTTCTGACACACCAGTGGGATGATGTGAGGATTTCAGTCACTACTAGTGAGAAGCAATTGAGTGTTGGACTTGTGCTATTTCAGTCAATATATGTTAGGACAGACATGAGGGTGTTACTGCAGCAAATGTGTCAGCTTATCTACTCCAGTATTTCATATATCTCCCTATTTTCATGCCTTTCTCCCCCCCCCCACTTTATCAGACTTGGTCCAGATTCATTGCACTAATGGGTTCTGAGCCTACCTCTTGACTGACGGATTGTTGCAGTATGTCCAGGTTTATTGCTCATATTTCTGGTCTGTTCCACATATTCATTAGTTTTATATCCCTGGTAAATCACTGTGATGATCTGCAGATTTCTGACAGTAAATGATGACATACATTTCAGTTTCAGAACTCACATCCTTCCGAACATGTATGCTGAAACATGCCCTGTCACTCTGGCAACATTCTACATTTATAAGAGCAATATTTAAAATATGTCTCTAGTGTGGTCCCATTGTCCCCCATTTGAACAGCCTTTGGACAGATTTCCTGCACTAAGAGGCTGAGAGGTATGGTTGTGATTTATATATATATATATATATATATATATATATATATATATATACATATGTATATATTTTATGTGTATATTTCTATTTACATTATGCATATATTTTCCATATATATGCATCTCCATATATATATATATATATATATACATGTGTATATGTATAAATACAAAACCTGACTTGAGTCTACGGAATCTTTTCCCTACTGTTGAATGACTATACTGCATGATATGTTTGAAAAAGCATCATCAATCCTTACAGCTCAAATGGTGTAGTGGTGCATTGCTTTGACTATGGTATACAGGGCCCTGGGTTTCAGACTTGACAGGGCTGATTATTTTGTTGCTAGGCAGAACAGTGGCTGATGGAAACAGAGAGATTATAGCAGTTTTAAGCAGTTATAAGCAGGTTTGTGAGATGCTAAGTGATGCCAACACATGGTTAAACACACATATGCTTAATCTGTGTTGGCTTCACTTAGCGATGTTTACCAGTGTGCAAATCCACTTAGCTGAGCTACCTGCTGCTTAGCATTCCACTTTTGAGCAATGCTTAAACCTGCTAAGCATAGCTGAGCATTTCTAACCATTGCTCACAGTACATTCTTATAAAATATCTTATATATATATATCTACATTATATTATTATAATAATATATATCTTTATAATATTATAATGCATTATATTATATTTTTATATATTTTTTATATATATCTTATAAAATATAAAATGTGCTTCTATTACAGTAGCAAGGGGTGTAAATATACTGTATGGGATACATGTATACATGGGTGGTTTCACATGTTATATGCACTCACACTTCCATTTTACACCAGCTACACTACCCTGGGTGGCAAAAATAACATATCACATATTTTAATATGAAAATATTACTTTTGACACTGCTTTCCCATGTAAAATTGGATTGCCTATTGTAGTATTCAAACCATGTATGCCTGGATGCAAAGCTGGGACTCTGACCACTACACTACCTTGGTTTGGGGATTTGAACTGTATATTTCTATCTCCTATTGGACATTAATAGTATGTTATTATATTAAACGGAGAGTTTTGAGGTTTTCGGCCATGTCATTCAGGACTGCTGTCATGACATAATGGCATACATATCAGTTTCAGATGTGTATCCTTCAGAACATTCATGCTAATACATAACCTGTTTTCTATCAACTTTCTGTCTGTCCTCTGTGCAGATGGGATGACACCAGTGCTCAGGCTGTGGTTGACTACACTACAGAATGGGTCTGAGAGCCCATGGCTGTGTTCATTTAGGATGCAGCCAGGAATGGTATCAGGCCTATGGAGACCTCTGTGTGTTGCCTTTGAAAGGGCATTATAGATCTGCTTCCTGATCATGAGGGGAGGGGGCAGGTGCTGTACATGCACATGTGTACATATGGGGGGAAAGGAGGTGAAGTTCACATTTCACCTGTCTGCAGCTAGTTGCCTGTATCTATGGCATATGTATATGTGGTGTTATTGACCACCACTACAGAGCAGATATGTGTGTTGCCTCTGGAATTGTGGACAAATGTCTGAAGGCCTACTGATTGGACTTGGTGGATATATCCAGTTTGCACTCAAAGACAGCATTAGTGTACATCACCTGTGGTCTTATGTGCTTGTGCAGAACAAGGTGACATGTCTGCCAATGAGGCACCTGTTCCTTCTTGGCCCATCCTGCAATTATTTCCACCTATGATGGTAGTTGTGTATTGCTGCTGTCCACCACAGGAATTCAGCCTACCTTGAGGGGGTTGATGTTGTCCTGTCAGGTATTGCTGAGGCCATGTAGCTATGTAGGTGCCCACATAGTATTACGGTGTGGGCCTGGACACTGCTGCTAGTGCCAACATATGGGATGTCCTTCATGTGGGCATTGCCCATTTTCCTTGCCTGTGCAGGGGACATTACTGAGGTGTGGGGACTGCAGCTTCACAGACAGTAGGTGGGAATGTCTCACAGGACAGGATATATGGAGACAGCCCAACAACATGTGGGATAAAGCTCCAGAATTTGGTACAGATTGTGTCATTAGTGCTGTTATACACATGGAGGGTTGCTAGATTGACAGGGTTCATCTGGACATACATTTACTGAGTGATGTGACATCTGACAGTGATATGCCTCTGACATACCTCTCAACTGACATGTTATCAACAGAGTGGCCAGAGATTTGCATTTTATGTTTGGTCAGTTCCTTGAACAACGTCTGTTTTTGTGGTGTCAGTAGGATAATGTGAGGATTGTAGTCACTAACTGTTGACAGCCATTGTTGTTCCACACATCATATCCTTCAGGGATGTAGTGTTACAACACCACATGTAACACCAGCTACTGTTTCAGTTTGTAACACCATTATGTGTAATATGCCCCTCTTTCTGGCCTCCCTGTCCCTCAGTACATCATGCATTGTCCAGATGTCCTGCATTATGAGGAGCAGAGGTATGGTATGTCATTAATTACCGACTGCACTCTAGTTATCATCCCAGTGACCTATCAGACTCCTGGCCATGGTATGCAGCAGTGGCCAGAATTATGGTTCCACACCCTGAAATTTCTGTGGAAATCTGTACATATGACAGTTATGTATGTCTCACCATTGTGAACAGACTGCCAAGATTTTGTAGCAGTGTTGTGTGCTGATGTTTGTTGGGCTGGGTAGGGAAGTAGCAGATGTGAGTGCCATACATCTTTTACCTATCTGACTGTGCATGCTGCTATGGCTGCTGGCAGTCTATCAGGTCTGTATGCTTGTAGGGGCAGACTGTGAAATGTCTTGTAAAACCTCAGGATTTCCAGGACACTGTGATTTTGGCCAGTATATGTCAATGTAGTGTGTGACTGGCAATCAGGATATGTTTGTTCAGACAGTCATTGTACTCTGGAGTTCATTTTGGGTACTGGTATGTTGATGTGACTGCGGTGCAAATGTTTTTGGGTGGACATTTTTGCACCACTATCTGCTTTTCAAAACACTTCCATCCTTGTAGTGCATGCTATATTTGAATATACATGGGTAATTGCTCAGAGCTGATGTGGGGGAGTGTCGTGTTGGTCTTACTGTGCTTCATAAGGTGCTGGATGACATGTTTGGCAGCTGTCAGGGGATTTCCATTTTGTTACATGACTGCGGTCATACCTCTACACTGTCCAAAGGCCTAGACACTGTCCAGATGCATGGCTCATATGTTTGGTTTGTTCCCCATACAGTCATTGTCCTTGGCTAATCAGTGGGATACTCTGGGGAATGCATTCAGTACATGCTAAAATTCATTGGTGTTACTGACTTAATATCCTTCAGAAATGTGACAACAAACCTAGTAACACCAGCAACTGTCTAAATTTATAACAGCAATATCTCCAATATACCCCTGTGTTTGGGCCTCTGTCCCCCAATTATGTCAGGTATTGTCCAGATGTCATGCACTAAGAGGGTCAGAGGTATGTAGCATTATTATTTATTGCCTTCATTCCTGCTACCATCCAAGTGATGTCATAGACCCCCAGGCATGTAACAAGGAAGTGGCCATAGATATGAGTCCTGTGCCTATACATTCTGTGGGAAACTGTACATTTGAGAAGTCCATGTATGTCTGGCCATTGTTAACAGACTGTCAGGATTGTGCAGCAGTGTAGTGTGTACATGTTATTTGGGCTGTGTAGGGAGGGGGTACATGTGAGTGTCATGGGCCTTTTCTATCTGACTGTGCATGATGCTCCAGTTTCTGGTTCCCTATCGCCTGCATATGTTTGTACGGGCAGACCGTGACATGTCCCGTAACACATCAAGATTCCCACTACACTGGGACTTGGGGCAGTATATGTAGGGGTAATGTGTGAGTGGCAAATGGGATATTGTTGTTCACACAGTCATTATACTGTAGTGTTCAGTTTGCATACTGGTTTGTCACTGTGACTGTGGTGCAATTGGTTGTGGGTATGCACTTTCACCCAGTGTCTGTTTTTCCACTAGTGTTACATCCCTGTAGTGCCTGTTCTATTTCCAAATGCATGTGTCCAGCACCAGAGCTGGATTTGGGTAGTGTTATGTCAGTCTGATTGTAGTTTGGATGTTGCTTGTTAGCTGGGTGTAGTTTCCCCTAATGTTGTGTTATGTCCACAAATTTGTAGGATGTCCTGTTGTTTGGCCAGTATCATTGGTCTGGTCCCCATAACTGTTATGTATTCCTGATACATCAGTGGGATGATGTGGGGATTGAGGTTACTAACTAATGAGAAGCAATTGAGTCGCAGACTTGTGATATTTCAGTCAATATATGTTAGGACATACAGTGTTACTACACCAACTTTCTCAGCTTATCTACTCACATATTTTGGATATGTCCCTAATTTTGTGCCCTTGATTCTTTGCACTAAGGGGTTCTGAGCATACCTCTCCACTGCCAGGATTTTCACATAATGTCCAGATGTTTGGCCCATACTTTTGTTTTGTTCCACAATTTATTTGTATTTGTCTGGTAAATCACTGTGATGATCCAAGGATTTATGTCAGTAAAGACATAACATTTCAGTTTCCATCCTCATATGCTTCAGTAATTGTCTGCTGAAACACACCCTGTTGCTGTAGCAAATGTCTTCGTTTCTAACAGCGATAGTTGAAATATGTCCCTATATCTGGCCCATTCCCCCACTTTACAGCCTTTGTACAGATGTCTTGCACTAACAGGTTGAGAGGGATGGTTCTGAGGTCTGACTGCACTGCATGTTATGTACATACATTCATATATATATATATATATATATATATTTCTCTTCCTTTATATATTTATATATGTATATCTGTATTATTTATCCATTTCACATATATGTTTCAACATATATATATATATATATATATATATATATATATATATATATAGTGTGGTGTGTGTGTGTGTGTGTGTCTATATACAACACATGAATGATTCCACAGAGCTTTCTCCCTTATGTTGTATGCCTCTATTGCATGATATGTTTGAAAAAGCAACATTAATTTCTACAGCTCAGATGGTGCAGTTGTACATTGCTCTAACTGTAGTGTACAGGGTCATGGGTTCAAGACTTGGGACTGATGCTTTATTTTCCTTAATGTTAAATGACCAGAATGCATGATATGTTTGTTAAAGTATTACAGATTCTCACAGCTCAGATGGTGTAGTGGTATGTTACTGTGATTGTAAAGCACAGCATCCTGGGTTTGAGACTTGGCAGGGCTGACTATTTTGTTTCTGGGCAGAACAAGGTTTGATGGATACAGAGTGATTAAGCCAATTTTAAGCAGTTGTAAGTGGGTTTGCATGGGTTTATGCTACGGTAAGTGATGCCAAGCTATGGTTAATCTGTTTTATCTTCCCTTACCGCCGCTTATTCTCACTTACCCCTGTGCTAATTTCTTTGAAAGAAAAGAAAAAGGGGTGATAGGAAAGTGGTGAAAAAGGGGGCATGCAGAGGGAAGAACAGTATGAAAGGTAGCTAGGGATGTGCAGGATGGGTGTAGGAAAGGTCCATAGCTGTCCATTTATTCTACAGCAACAGCTGTGAATTTCTACAGGATTTGGACAACCAAACCCCCTGGGAGAGGGGTGAGGACAACAGTAATGTGTTGTCAAGCCAGTTGGATCAGATTACATGTGTCAAGTGGACACGTGCGAAATGGACAGCTATGTATGGGGCATATTTTATTTGGGGGGGACAGATGGCCTTTTTTTTAAGTTGAGAGTGGGATGTTAGGGAAGGATAGTAGGTATATTTGAGGAGGTAAGCTGGGTAGGAAGACAGGCAAGACAGCAGACAGGGGCGGTATATGACATGTGAGGGTAAACACTTTGGATGGGGAGGGTGGTTGGGAATCAGATGCCCATGAGCTCCCAAATGGATACAGTGGGACTGAGGTCACCACCCATGGGCAGTCACCACTGCACCTTCATGGCCCCAAAGGTGGCTGTGCTGGGGGCTGGACAGGAGGTGCAGGCTGACCCTCAAGATGTGCCAGGTGGCCCTCAATCTGTCACAGCTGTCCACCAAACTCCTTTTGGATGGCGCTATGCATCAAACTCTGGACCTGGCTATGGGTGATGGTTTCCTGTCCCCATCTGCTCCCGGGGGGTGGGCCCTGTCCCCTGAGGTGGTTCCACCCAAAGGTGGTGCAAGACTGTAGATGAGGAGGTCCCAGGTTGGGTCCCAGGCATGCTGGGGCCCAGTGCCAGATGAGGTGGGACAGGTGGATCCACCGGGATCTGCCTTCCCAGATGTGTTATGGTGTTAAGGTTTTACAAAATATGTTGGTTAGTCATGAACAAAACATTTCAAAATTAGTTTTAACAGCATGCATGGGTTTTCCAATTAACCCAAAAGAACAGATTTGGAACAGTTGCAAAGCAAACAGAATGCATGCATAAATGGAAAAACAGTAGGCATCATAACAGCATGCAGGTTACATTGATAACAACAGGCCAACAATGATAGTATTTAAATGGGGAACATTAATAATCAAATTATTCTATATTTGTAGAACAGTAGGACACATGTCCCACCAGTAGTTCTGCAGAAAAACTTACCCATACAACTGTACTGATCATTACTTTACTCATTACTGTCCAGGTATAACCTCACTTTACATCTACCTATGGCCTGGGGTTGGGCAGTGGAATGTTTGTACATAGTGTATTACTAAAGCCTTCTTACAGCTAATAGAAACATTTCCTTACCTGGCAGACCTGTGGAGAGAATATCTGTTAATACTACCTGACTGTTTCTACATATAATCATATATTCAAGGTTACATATGTGACACTGAGAGGGGTGCCCTGCACTCATGCTGTGTGTGTGTGTGTGTGTGTGTGTGTGTGTGCTACTGCCATACTCTGCCTGGATTTCTGTCACCCTGTATATAGGCAGCAGTGACCACTAGCTGTGACAGCATGACACTTGAGGGACATTTATTGGAAGAAACCACTTGGTGTATGTACTTATTGTGCTATATTTTGCAGCCTTGGGATTGGACAGTGGAAGTGTTGTAAACAGTGTATTAGTACATCCTTTGTATAGCTAATAGAAACATTTCCTTACCTTGCAGTTCCTGTGGAAGAAATTTCCTTAACACTACCTGACTATTTCTACGCATATTCACATATTCTTGGGTGAAATTATGCATATAGTTTACTACCACTCCCAGGATTCGAACCATGCCTGTTTGTGAAAAAGGTACAACAAGGCTGCATTTCAACACAATGAGCTATTGAGGAACTGCTGTCTGCTGCTTGGCTGTTTTCTGCCTAATACTCTCTTGGTTGGACAATATGACCTTGTAATTCTGGCATTCGTGCATGGCAGATAGTTCTTGTACTGTGTATTAATACTTTGGCATATAACAATCTGGAAAGCAATGGTTAACACTAAGGACTGCTGTAGGGGATACAGTATACTGGTTTACAGATTACTATTCAGGGATCAGATCCTGGTGCATGAAACATTTAATATAGTTGATCTCCTGTTTTACAGCTCCACAATCATTGTCAGATGAGCCTCAATTAATTCATGCTGTCAGAGCCATAGTTGCTGTGCAGAACCTGTACACATTTAGATTCATATCACCACACAACAGTCTGGGGTTTTTAGTTTTATTGAAGGATACTGGCACTTTTATTGATAGATGTCCTGTGCATCAGTATTACTCTGCTAATGTCTCATTTATTCATTATACACAGTGCACATTTTAACCTACTGGCAGTTAACATTCTACTCCTTTCTATTTATTTGCACTGAATACTGCAAGCTAGATTTGTACTCACCAGCATCCCGGCACAGCCTTAGCAACCTGCTGGCATGGGCATCTATATTCGTAGCCCTCTCCATCTTCAGCTGTACAGGAGATAAAGAAACATTTATGCATACCTATCAATCACATACACAGACTGAACGTTGGTGAACACTAATTGGTACTGATACTTACACACTTCTGGGATATTCTGTGCCCATGTGTCTTGGATCCACTGGTACAAGAGCTCCCTCTTCCTACACCTGAGGGCAGCAAAATAGTACTGGACCTGCTCACCAGTTTGAGGGATGTCAGTAGCACTGGTGAGATCATGTGTGAGACAGTCACAGGCCTCCACTTTATACTGGGAGCCTTGGTACTGGCCCTGCAGCAGTCTTTCCTCCTGGTCTTTCACTAGGAGTTCAATCATGATCCTGGACTCCTGAATACCCCAGCATTGTGCCCGAAAGAGCCAACCTTCTCCTACACCAGCCATAATGCCTGCAAGGATGAGCTACAACTGGTTATGGCTGTATTCCCACTTGTGAGATTTAAAGAGAGACAAATTCCCACCCTTTGCTGTCATTGGACCACTTTGAATATGCCGAGCTAAGCTAAGTGACACGCAAACACACTTAGCTAAGGTTAGCAGTGCTTAAAGGGATAGATGTTGAGCACTGCTTACCAATGCGCAAATCCGCTTAGCTGGGCTACTTATAGCTTAGCATTTACATTTAAGCAATGCTTACATCAGGTTAGCATAGCTGAGCACTACTTAGAATTGCCCACATTTCATTGTATAAAGTATCACGATTGTGGGATTGATTCATTACTGATATATTATAATTTTATGTTTACCTTCCATGACACCCCCTATGTGCTTTCATTAAATTATATTCTTGTGTGACTATACTGTATGGGACACTTGTGTTTACATGGGGGGGGGGTGTTCACATCTTTTCTAGACTGACATCTCACTTTTGGACCTGCTACACTACCCTGGTTGACAAAGACGCTTGCTACATAATTTAAGTTTACAAAAATAATTTTAACACTACTTTCTCAAAGAAAAATAAGATGCTTGTCTTAGTACTCAAACTGTGAACGCCTGCATGTAAAGCCAGGACTCTAACCACTACACTATCTCAGCTTAGAAATTTTACCAGTATATTTGCATTTAACTCCTAGGGGATGTTTAAGCTATGCTAAGCAGATGGCCATAACGCACACACCTGCTTAGCTACGATTAAACATTCCTTAGGCTTGAAAAAAGTTTAGATTATTATTATATTATTATGTTATATAAGTGAGCCTTGTGATGTTCTGACAACTAATTGAGGACTGCAATCATGAAATAATGGCATTCATTTGGCTTTCAGGCTTTTATCCTACATCCTGCTCATACATATCCTGTTTTCTATCAACTTTCTAAGTGTGTGAGGGCAATTTTTCAGGCATGTCCCTAATTTATTATTTATTCCCCCCATCATTTGTGCCTTTGTCAACATGCACTGCAATAAGAGAATATTGGCATACATTTGCTTTCAGACTTCTATCCTTCAGTAAGTCATGCTAATGCATGACCTGTTCTCTGTCAACTTTCTATGTTTAGTGGGCAATATGTGTGCTTTAACCTTCTGAGGGATTTATCCCCCATTATTTGTGGCACTTTAGCAATGTAGGGGGTGTGTCACAGAACTTGTCACACTCATTGCTTTCTTCCTGCCAATGTTTCTTTCAGTGTCCGTGGACACTGAAATACTGGCATAATATTAGAGTAAATCTCTAATATGCCAGTTCAGCTTAGAAAGTGCTGCATGGCATTTTCTGACTGCAGGGGGCATGTTCAGTGTCCGTGCACTACTTGGACATGCCCTGCACTCGTTCATGGTTCGTGTCCGTATAGGAAGTACAGCAGCGCCCCTTCATGAATATTCAAGGAGTGCTGCTGTGCTAAACAGACACGAACCACTCTGTGCAAGAATAGTCTTATTCTTGCATGGATTTTGTTGAATCCAGGGGGTAGTTTCCCTTCTAGGGCACCCAGACACATCATTGCTACACACCAAATTACAGTCACCACCTATAAATAATAAAACACAAAAGTGCTGAACCAACACAGCTAGAGAAAAAGATATTTATTCAGAATAAAAGTGCTTTTGTGATAGTTCAAATCACTTCATCAGACACCACATAATAAAAATAAGCGCTTTCATGATAGTTCAAATCGTTTCATCAGACTCCAGCTAGAAATAAAATGCCCTGAAGAAAACGTATTATTTTTCCCACAATTCCTCTAAACTCCATAACTGCAGTTTTAGGGAAAATACAGATTCAAGCCAAGTTAAACTTCTTTTCTTGCCAATATCCCTTGTCATAAATCTGTTACTGTCTTTTTCTCTCTTCTACTAGAACTAGAGCACCATTTTCTATCAATTTAAAAATATGCATTTCCTGTGTCCCTAATATTATGCTGAATATTCACATTGAAATCCTCTTTTATCAAATTTCTATATTCATTTTGGGTCTATGTTTAATCATCAAATGAAACTTTCATAGAACGGCTAAACATCGAACCCTATTCATCAAACATTCATTGGAGTGAACATGTGAGACAGAGAAATGAATTACTTGGCCAACACTTCCCCTTCTCGCACACCACAGTTTTTCAAACCACCCAGGTGAGGGCTTCACTCCCTCCATACCTCTCAACCTGGAAAGAACAAAAATCTGGACAGGGTCCATGAAAAATAGGTACAAATTTGTTTGCAGATTAACATAAAATTTGCATACATAATTATGTAACTCCATCCACTCCAATGGAATTGTAGGATACCAACTTTCAAACGCAAACTGAAGAATAGACAACCACAATATGGCACCAGAGTCCCCCTGCAGCCATTCCAATGTCCCATTGCCTGGCTATTTCGTCCCATTACCATAAACACTAATGTGCATACTGCTTTACTTCTACAATGATTATTTGGATTTTATTTTTACATTTTATAGCACAATGCACAAACACTAATAGACTTCTGTTTTAAACATTGCTTGTATCATTTTGGAAAGTTGCTAGAACAAAATGTGTTACCACCATGCTTTTCACTGCCAAGTCTTGAACCCAGGTCCCTGTGCACTACAATCAGAGCAGCATACCACTATGCCAAATCAGCAGTTTCTTGAACAACAGAAAGACTGAAGCTTAAATGGCTATCATTTAGTGAAATCAGTTCTCACTTCTTAACATAGCTCTCAACCTCTTAGCACAAAAAACGTGGGCAAAGCAAATAATGAGGGAATACAGCCCCAAAATGTCTTTATAGAATAAAAGGTTTTGTATTACCATTTATTTTCTGAAGAATATGAAGTCTGAAATTCAAATGCCTGTCATTATTTAGTGAATTAAATCCTGATTTGCCACAAAAATCCAGAAAACCACTCTCAGTATGCTTGTATTCTAAAAATCATTGAAAATTGCCTATCATAATGCAAAGATTCAAATGACCTTGCTCAAACACTTTCAAACATAAGGAACTGCATTGTATCCAACATTTCTGGCTGAAATCCACTTTCCATGAATTCTTCTTACAATATATCATCCATTTAACATTTAATTCCTATTAGTCATGTTTCTGATAACTACTGGAATGTTGAATACAATATACTATACTTTTTGAGTGATAGCTATGTTGTTAGCATTTTATTGAGTGCTATTTTCCTATAAAGCCAAATGTATTTTTTTCATGACATCTTGACTAAGTCTAACTGATGAAAATCATGCAACAGTTCTCTACTCTTCATGCAGGACAGCTTCCTGTGTTTGAGCCAGCCATTGTAAACAGATGCTGCTTTCTGTTGGTAGATGCCGTGGATGCAATCAGGCTGAAAACCATCAACCTGTAAAATATTTGTCATTGAAGAGAAGTTACTATAACTCAGTCATAACTACAGCAGTTAAAAGCATTAATAAAAATAAGTCTGTGAAGGGAGTACATATTGGAGTGTAAAAACAGCAGACAAAGTCCAATATAGTCCGTGAGTTGGTCTTCTTTTTTTTTTGTTAGTTTTCAGTATTTTTTAGGAAAATCTTTATTAAATTCTATACTATCATGAAATTATAAACATTCATGCAGAAAGTACACCAAGCACTGATCTAATAGCTTAGATAACAATAAAAAAAATGATAACAATCAAAGCTGATGATATTAAAAACAGAAATTGTTGGAAAGATAACTTAATTGTCTGTTTTCCCGAAATGGTAGAAGATGATAATCTGGTCCTGGTTTTTAAACACACAGTAAATGCAGGGCAGCAAATAGCTATCTGTCTCGCTCTGTAAATGCAGGGCAGCATACGGCTATCTGTCTCACTCTGTAAATGCAGGGCAGAAAACGGCTATCTGTCTCGCTCTGTAAATGCAGGGCAGCAAATGGCTATCTGTCTTGCTCTGTAAATGTAGGGCAGCAAACGGCTGTCTCGCTCTGTAAATGCAGGGCAGCAAAAGCAGCTATCTTATCTGTCTTGCTCTGTACATGCAGGGCAGCAAATGGCTATCTACACACATATCTACACACATTAGATGTCTGACTCTGTAAATGCAGGGCAAACAGCTACCTCAGCAGTTCTTCCTACCTGAAAACGGAGATATCCAGCCCCGGCTCTGAGAAAGGCAGTTCTTCTTCCTTCCACACACACACACACACACACACACACACACACATGCATTAGATGTTTTGTTCTGTAGACAGATCTCAGCATAGCCATAGAGATATCCAAAAATGGCATGTCTTCTTTAAGCAGCAGCATGGAGCTCCAGCCTCACATTGTGATCCTTCCTGCCCAGTCGGAAATGCATGCATGTTGATCTTCAGCTCAGTTCAGACAGGCTGGCAGGCTGTTTCACAGAGCTGTAGTCATTGCACATGTGATGACATCAGCTAAAAAAACAGGAAATTAAAAGCGTGGCCAAGCACTGGGAAATTTGGAAATTAAGGGGTGCCACTTGGGAATCATAGCACCCCATTTTTGGACCCCAAAACTCAGTAAAACCGAGTAATTCAGTACAGTTGGGAGGTATGCTCCCCCACACACCCCCAATTATATATACCAACTCTGAGATTGCACTACAGTGGGGAAAAGGACTTTGAAATACTATGTGTGAGATGGGAAAGTGTTGGCCAACTAGTTACTTTCTCCATCTCACACGTTTGCTGAAATGAACATTCAGTGAATAGGGTTCCACATTTAGCTGTTCAATGAAAGTTTCATTCAACGATTAAACATATACCCATTCATTTCTATCCAACTGCATGTTGTGTAACATGACAAGTGGTACCTTATATTTCTTTTTTTTTCTCTCCTCATAGCTGACCATCAGCTGCCACCAGATTCAGGTCTACCAGGCCTGCTTTAGCTCCCCAAGCTCAACCTGAGCCATGATCTGGGCCACTGAGGAAATTGATGATGCTGATGCAGTTGTCATATTGCTTCTGGGGAGTTGCCTTAACCTCCTATGATCCCATGCATGACAGCTTTTTAAACTCCACAGTTGTCTTCAAGAGGTGTGTGCTCACTTCCACTCATGCAACCTGCTGACTGAGTCATATGCCACTTGCATTGTGGAGCTTGACAGGCTGTTAATGCTGCTATAGCAGCAAGCCTAAGCAAACTCTCTCCCTGCAGGATGGGAGAGCCAACATCGTGCAGTTACCCCCATCCTCCCCAACCCAGTCCCTCAAAAACTCACGTAACTAGTCAAACAAGAGTCCCCTGGGGTGCATCAAGTGATTTATCCCTCTTTAGCATGGGGATGGATTGTACCCTACATTTCTTAACATAGTGCAGTACTCTCTGTTTTTTTATGTGCCTGTAATGCCAGGTGCACTTCCTGCTAAAACTGACAACACAGCCACTCTGTCTTTACTGACTAGTAGCTTAGGCATGCAGTGTAACAGTTGTTTGAACTCATATCACATTTTTTCCAAACAGTTCATCATGCCCTTCCCCAAATCCTTTTGAAAAAAAAGAAAGAATAAACAGCATACAATTGAAAGAACAAAATCCCAGCCCTTCGAACAGAAGTCTCAGCTTCACAATATTGACTACTTGCTCTGGCATTTACACTAAAAATAGGGGTACTCATGCTGAGACTCATTTTGCCAGGGCATGCATGTAAATACATTACTGCATCTTGAACTGTATTGTGTTTTCTCCTCATGACTGTAGAAAATAATCTGCATGTATTCAGTCAACGTTTTACTTAAAAACTCTGAGAAAATGTACTGACTAGCCTTGTAAATGAAAAAAAAAGTTTTATTTCACTAACCTTTGTTGTTAGTCCCACTAGGCTAGTAGCCTCTTTTCAGGTGAGACCCAAGATGATATTTATACTGCTAGGGGAAATCTGGCCAATGCACTGGCAAACTTTCCCTACTTTTTTTGAGAGGTGCCCTGGGATCTTTTGTGCAGTGGCAGCTGGTGAATTCAAATCAAAGGGGGACTGCAGGAGACAGCTTAATGGGTGGGCCAACAGGGAGGGGTGTAGTCAACTAGAAAGGGGCAGAGCTATGCTTAAAACCACAAAAACTGTAACTTTAATTAAATACACTGCCCTGGGTGCCAAACCGACTAATTTGCCAGAAAAACACAATTTTATGAAAAATTAACCAAAAATGTGATGCGAAAATCTGTACACACCACACACACACAAAATATAGATGTAGATAAAGGAATATATGCCTTTCTAAAGAATCAGTCAAAGGCA
This sequence comes from Protopterus annectens, assembly GCF_019279795.1. Classification (NCBI taxonomy): domain Eukaryota; kingdom Metazoa; phylum Chordata; order Ceratodontiformes; family Protopteridae; genus Protopterus; species Protopterus annectens. The sequence goes on along the minus strand of NC_056745.1, from coordinate 712,502,497 downwards.
ATAAACTAAACATTAACAGTTTCAGGATGCCATGGGTTCCAGAGGGACACAAGTGTCTTTCAAAGTGTATGCTACCAAAAACAGCTCCTAAGACAACATATTAAAACGTTATTACCTTACATAAAATAGTTATCAAATAACTGTTTAACTTAAAAAGTAGTTACAAGAGAAATTGCTATGTCACACATATAGGCTAAATAGGACAGTGACTGAAGTTACTACACTAAGTTTGATAGTGCTGTCAAAAGGGGTTAGCCTTGTGAATATCAATCAAACAGAGTAAAGGCAATAATACATACTTCTACTCTGACATTTAAATCCACTCATTCATATGTATGATCTCCAGGTCATATTACTACACATTTATTGTGATGAATGTTTTTGTGACCATCACTAGACTGTAAATAGGTACTCTGAAATATGTCACTACTGGGAAATTTCCCTGTTCATGAAGAGCAGAAGTCCAAGTGGTGAATAATTAAGGAGGTATGGGGTTCAAACCTTTCATATATGGAGGTGTATGGGGCCTTAACTCCAGAAAAAAATACAGCTTTTGAATTCTGCTGCAGACTTCTTAATTTTTTTAACTATTATTCAGAATTCAAAAGCCTGAGTTTCGTATTCATTACATGGATCCCTGGATCATTTCATTAGTACTAGGCTAACTGCCCTTGTGGGCCATTTTAAAGCTAGCCAATTACCCCATGTGAAAATTAAACCTTGTACTTTGTGTATATACCATAGAAACCCTAACCATTCTGCCAGCCTCCCAACCCTGTATATCTTCTCCCCAGACATTCTGTAATTTGACTTGGGAAAACCTTTATTACTATTATATCTAACACAACCACTTTTCTTTTTTTTTTTTTTTGTTGAGTGTATTATAAATAACAGCTGTATCTATCTGTTGCAGTATATTACAAATTATATTACCTTATGGAGCTTTTCTCTCCACTATATGCTGAAAAGGAGCTATCCACCCAATCAAGTTATCCAATATATCCACAATGACAGTGTGTAACAGTCCTGCATAAAGGGAAGAGTGTGTTTAAGTGGTTTGCAATATTATTTACACTTAGTGTTACCTTATTTTAGAATGGTATGATTAGCATGAAAGACAGTCTAAATGTAATCAATGTTCCTTCACGGATTGTGTGAACCTACCTTTGTGTATGGGGAGTGTTGCAAAACAAACTAGAACATTTTGTTCAAAACATAATGTGCAATAATAATAACAGCAATAATAATAATTATAAGGGTTTATCAATCTACATTAGATGATTTGATTACCTTAAAAAACAAAGTGCCACTCTTTCAGGACCTTGCTTGATTTGTTCTTTGATCAGATAATCCCATCACATTTTAATTCCGTATCTGTTAGCAATTGTTCCACATTTTTCTCATTTATTCCATATTATTCTAAGTGGTTTTGAACATTTTTGTGATGAAAGTTTGAAAGTCACAATTCAGTGTTTTGATTGTTATTGTAGTATTGTATTAAGTACGCTGTTATTTGTCTTTAATTTAAAAAAATAAAATAAAATCTTGGCTGACCACAACAAACAGCTTTGGTTTCTACTGAGCTTCTCCTGTAATTTAAAATAATTCGTTTTTTTTAAAGTTAACCTTGATTAAATTTGGAAACCCAAAGTTGGGTTACCTAGAATTAATACTACCACATTTAATTTTATCTGTCCTTGCAATTATCTTAGCAGCTATCAGTTAAGGGAGCGTGAAAATCAGGCAGTGGGATGCAACAGTTTATCGACTATAGTACCTTCCATAAATAACTGCGTATGAAAATTCTAATTGTTCTCACTTATTATTAGCTTATCAATAAACTTGCAGTTTGTGGCAATCCAGAATGTTGTACAGAGCCATACTACATCCACAAGAAGAAGCACAGAGCAACTGCCTCTGTCAAACCACAATCAAGATGAGAGTGAGACCTAGATGCCATATGCATCTGCTGTAATGGCAATAGTTAAGTTTACAATGACTACTCAGTAGCAGTAAACCAGCATTCATAAATAACGTACAAGGGTATCTGTTTTGCATATTTAAACACAAAGTTTAAAATGCATAAATTAAGTTAACTGTGTAAGTCTGTAAGATTATTACACAGAGCAGTGAGCAGAGCACACTGAATCATATACTACTGTGATTTTTGTATTGCAACTCAGCATAGCAATATTAATAAAGTCAGAAGCCTTGGAAATAGCAGCAGCCGGACATGCATATGAAAAAGCAAACAGCCAAGAAAAAGTCATTCCACTCTAAATTCTTTTTTTCTTCTTATATTACATCATCTCAGATACAGGCATCATACAGCTTTCTCACCTTCTTTGCTCAATAAGCGACAAAGGCGATGGTTACACACACTACTCCCCCCTTCTCAGTGCACATTCTGAAAACTAAATCCAGTTATGCTAATTTTTTTTTTGAAATTTAGTTTAGGTGGTGCTGCGGTAGTATTGTCGCCTCACAGTAAGATGCTGTCCAGTTTGATTCTCAGCTAGAGTGTCTTCTGCGTGGAGACATGCATGAATGGGTGTACCTTTGTTGAAGGTTGTGCATCAGGCCTGGCAAGCCGGTACGTAAAAATCAACTGCCAATCATTAGCGGACCGGAGTTCCGCTGTGGCGACCCCTAACCGGGAAAAGCCGAAAGACACAAACAGTTTAATCCAAATAAACAATATGGACAAGGAGTCAGACATCTACCTCAATTTAAAGTTAAAAATAAATGAGTGACTGTCTATCTGTCAGTGTCTGCATGACACAAACTGAAGTTAGGATTATTAGGAATCAACTCTTTTCTTTTCTCTGTCTAAAAAGAGAACTCTCCAGCAACTGCAAGCCAAAAAGCAAACAAGTTGTTTCAGCAACAGACCCAACAGTAGCAACCAAAGTACTGTTCTACTACTGATTGTTTCTCGCTTTCTTTTTCGGGAAGAGAGCAAGAACCAATCAAGACCATCTGGCCATCTATGTCACATATGTGACTGCGGATGTGGCAGTCCAATTCCCTTCCACTTTACTGTGTGGTTAAACCCCACAGATTTCTGGGCATCACACTGATGTCTTCTTTCCTTAATCTGGACTGTTTTTACAGCAGTCCAGATTTACAGAAACTAACAAAAAAAAAAAAACTGGAACTCGCCCAGCATGTGCAGTTTGAGTTCCAGGACTTTGCGAGTCAGTCGGACTCGCTTAGAGCACTGCAGCCAGCCAGTAAATTGTAATTTAAATAATTTATTATATTTTATTTTTTAAAATGGTCTTTTCTTTTCTTCACAACTGGGGGGCTGCAGTCCAATGCCATGAGCTGCCACTGCTTTTATGTCCAGCTGAGCAACCAACAACTCAAGCAGATGGGGCTTGGGTTTAACATCGAAGGATGACACACTCAGGAGTGTAGCACCTTCCTTATGCTGCACTGAAAATTCAGAAATTTATTTACCTGCTGTAGGAGTAGAACCCAGAGTCTTCTACACCAAAGATGAATGTGCTACCTGTTGTGCCTCTGACATCATCAGTTAAAGCTGCTGTTGTGAGAGATATCAGAATCAATAATATTTCTTTCTACTGCATTTACTTTCCTTTTTTAACATTCAATTCTCTCAGGACTAGCTTTCATTATCCTTGTAAGAGTTATCTGCTTTCCATCCAACAGATCCACTGAAGATTTATTTTATTTTATTTATTTATTTTATTTTACATTTGTTTACCGGGTTAGTCTGACTGGATACATATCCATTTTCAGCAGAGACCCGGGGAGAAAAGCTCCACATTTAAAAAACAATACATAGACTTACATCCAGCTAAATTCTAGTATACAAAATACAGAGAGACTCAAAAATTACATTCTTATTAAATTCACAAGTACATGATGTGTAAGTACCTAGAAATAAAGATACGTTAAGCAGTAAAGAGGATTAAGATTTTAATCTCTGAGGAGAAGGAAAAAAATTTTTCACAGGTCGACTCTAGGAATATACGGAGGACAGTCCAAGAGGAACTAAACATACAGAGAGAAGGGCTTGGTGATTTAGAGGAGATATGTTTGAGGGGATCTTGTGAGGTGTGGGGGGAAGAGACCTTTAGATAATAGCATGTGGGTGGTAAGCGACTATGGGATTAGTCAGGATTGTCACAAGGACATAGCCAGTGTGCCTTAAGGAATGATTTGAGACTAATCTTAAAATGGCTGAGTGAAGTGGTTAGTCTTAGGTTATTAGGAAGGGAATTCCAAAGCTTTCCAATAGAATTGGCATAGAGAGCATCACCTCCTGAATTATTAGATTTCATAGTTTGTACCAGGACACTATTTGAAGATCGGAGGCAGTTGAGATTGGAGTAGGGGGTCAAGAGTTTGCTCAGTGAGGGGGGGGGTTCTGGTTCCTTAATTATTTTAAATGCTTCAGTAAGTTGGTTAAGTTTGAGAAGGTTGGGTAATTCTAACCAGTCAAGTTTCTTTAGGTTAAGGCAGTGATGAGTACGGTAAGGTGCTCCAGTGACAAATTTAGCGATGTGGTTATAAGCAACTGAGAGTTTGTTGACCTCATTTTTATTGAGGAAGGATAGCACCGGGGAGGCATACAATAGGGTGGAGAGAAGGTGTGAACGTGCTATGGTAAGTTTAGTATAAGGAGTTAGAAAGTTCTTAATTCTGTACATGGACCCAAGTTTCTTGTTTACTGACTTAATGGTTTGACTAATGTGCATATCAAATTTGAGCTTGTGATCAATAGTAACACCTAGTAGTTTGGTGTTGGTGACAGGCTCAATGATAGTGCCGTTGATGGATTGAACGTGAAAGGTCCTATTGTTAGAATGTGGCGGGTATTGCCCTAAGGGGATTGCTGAGGTGGGGAAGATTAGTAGTAGCTTAGTTTTTATGGGATTTAGGATGAGTTTCCGTTCAGAGAACCATTTTTCAACAGAAGCAAAACAGTGTTGGGTGACTACTTGGAGATTTTGGAGAGAGACATCAGAACAAATCAGGGTGGAGTCATCGGCATATTGAATGCAGGTGGCTTTGGGGATGACTGAATGGAGATCATTTATGAATACAGAGAAAAGAAGGGGACCAAGTATAGAGCCTTGGGGAACTCCTATGGTGTTAGGTAGCAAGTGAGATAGCTTGCTTTGCCACTGGACTGCTTGTTGTCTACCAGAAAGGTAAGCATTAAACCAGCGTAGGGCTAAGATGTCACAGAGTGCAGTTTTTGAACAGCTTCTAATCAACACCTTCCTTATCTTGAGTACATCAGTTTAACTCTTGTCAATTTCCATTTATACCCGCAAGACTCATGCACTCTGCTTAAACATCTACTTACGGAAAATCCCTGCTAGTGTTTCAAGTCTTCACTTTTCTTACTATTTAACATGCTTACCTTTATAGAAATGAAAAAAAAAAAAAAAACACCATCCTTGACTACATGTGCATTCTTTAGTATATTTTTCTGCCATTGTGCAGATCAGTTTTTAATATTTTAATTTTTTTTTAATATGTATTATTTTAATTTTTTTCTAATATTGACCTGTGTCTGGCACACAAAGCATCCTCTTACCCAATACTGATGGATTTACTGCACATCAGCAAATCAAATGACATCAGAAATACTTGGTCTAAGGATATGAACCTCTTCTGCAACATCAACAGAATGGTTTGAAGGAACAGGTATATCTCACAGAGGATACAACTGCTCTGTAACTTGGATGGGGAACCCCCCGGGACTGCCCCCTGTACTACCAATGGACAAAGAAAGGTACTAATTATCCCAAACATGTGTCCGCTAAGATTATCTATGGTATGATCCCAATTATTCTCATTAGGGGTAATACATAATAATCGACCATGGGATGGATAAGGTCAGCGTGTAACCAAATGGGTTAGGTTAATTCAAGCACAAAAAGGGAAACTGGCTAGGCTTAAGATGGCCATTGAGGGCAGCTAGCCTAGTACTTATCTGTAAACCTATCAAGAAGAAATTAACCTGTATGCTACACCCTCATAGTCCAGCTCCCCAACTTCAGATATCAACATTGTTTAATTTTACCCTTCTGTGTCTCAGCTTTCTCTCTCATACTGTAATGTAAGTAATAAGCTAGTTTACTTTTTTAAGTTTTAACAATTCTTCCTTGGCTTACTGTTAATAATCAAATCATCTATGGTTATTACACCATACATACTATGCATCATTACACTTATGCCATTACCTATACATTTAGAAACAGACTTTCTCCTAAAGTATTGTGTTTTACTATTTATTTATTGCTGTTTGTTTACTGGGAAAGTCCAACTGTGCCCAGAGCATACCAATTTTCAGCAGAGGGCTGGGGAGAAAAGCTCCAGTTTATACCACAAAAGCATTCTATAAATATTATACATTAAAAATGATTACAAGAGATACAGTACAATATAAACTCATCTCGACATGATATATTTCACATTATACAGTAGTAAAACATTTTGTTTACATATATTATACAGCAGGAAAAAATATTTTCTATGTGAACAGTGAGTATGAAATAATAGAGATGGATAGGAGATATTAAGAAGGATGTCTGTCTTCATACGTAAAGAAAATTGAGGATGTGCAGTACAGTAAAAGTAGATATCAGAAATGTGGTATAACTACTGAGGTGATATTATACGTATGTAGGAAAGCTCAGAAAATTCCGCTCTGAGAAGAGTCAGATAATGTGGAAAAAACATTGTTATAAGAAAGACAGATAAGAATTACAGGGCAGAGATGGAGAGGAGGAAGGATATATGAGGAAGAGAAAGGGGGGAAGTACGTTAGGTGGGCACAACCTGGGGTAGAGCAGGAACAGAGGTAGGGGTTAAAAAGAAAGTATTTTAGATTATGTTTAAAAACATAAAAGTTTGAGTTTGTTCTGTTGGCTAAAGGTAGGGAGTTCCAAATTTTGGCTATGGAGCAGGAGTAGAGGCTATAGTGTTGAACATTTATCACAAATTACATAAATGAAAAATTATTTTAATTACGTATATGTTTCCTTAATTTGATTCCATCATGGGCAACCACAACAAAATAAGATTCACATATATTAGATCTCTCCACATTTTAAAATAAACAGTACATAATGAGGTTGATTCTCAGTTCCCTCACTATTAAATGCCAAGTTCACTTTATTATTAGTCTTCTACACAGTTCACCTAATATAACAATTTCATTAAATTTACCATCCTGTTGGGGAGAATACGAAGGCTTAGAAAATCTGTTATCATAACTTGAAAGACTGTATTCAGAAGAAAGACACTGACATTTGAAAACACTTTCTTCCTCGTATGAAAGAGGGGAAGGACTCCATTTCCTTTTGATCTGAAGGGAGTTTTTGCACATACCAATCTAGGCAAAAGCTGATCTACTTAACATCAAATTAATGCTACCCTGCATATGTTATCTTAAAAGATACAAAAAACAAGCCTGACAAAAGCAATGGTTTGTTTCAACAGCTTTTTATAGTCTATGTTGGTAAGAGGGGAGACTAGCACTGATCCCCTAAAATTGAAATGGGCATTCTTAGAGGACTGCATCACTTCAGGCCCTTTCTTTGTTGAATCCTGAGTCTCACAGTTTTGAAGTTCTTCACCAACAACCTGCGTCTCAGGAGCTAGAACTTCTAACACAGTCTACAGGATGAGCAATCTCTGTACTTGATCAGTAGGTACCTGTTTCAATTTACTGTTTGGTATCAGGGACATTTCAAGTTCTCCAAGCACTTAACTAGCGAAGTATTTTCACTGACAATGGGAGGTAGCAAAGTAGATATGTCAGCCATTGGCACCTTCTGGCCTGTGGTAATGAAAGAGTTGAAGAAACAGTTCCTACATCCACAGATAAAGAGAAATGAAGACAGTGTGTACCAACTCAGCATAGAAGAGGAAGCCAAGTGTACACCTACATCAGTGTACACCAGCACCTGCTTTCATTGGTCTATGCACAGAAGGGGAAGAGACATTGCCTTTACAATTTCAAGACTGCAAGACAATCAATGTAAGGAAGGAGAACCCAAATGTGATGACTTGCCATAATAGTGACTAATGACTGCTCTTTTTTATTGTGAAGGTCTTTGTTAAATAATCACATTTTAAGTTACATGAGCTCACATACTTTAATGGAAATATTTATAGAAAAGAAAACTTAATAATACTTTCCATTATCATCATTGTGAAGTATACATATTTGTTTTCTTTTTAACGATATTCATTCCATTACATAAATTGCTCAATTCCTGAGTTCCCTTAAACATCACTCCTCCTACTGAGCATTATTCTGCATGCATAACCCAACAATTCCATTTATTTCTATTTTTGCTCCTTCCCTTTCTAAAGATCCAATTTCCAATTCTATGATCTCCTTTACAATATTCAATACTTCTACTATATTTGATCTAGATTTGTATATCCATTTTCTAATGATTGCTTTTTTGGCAGTCAACAGCATTAAACTTAGGAAGATTGTATATCCATTTTCTAATGATTGCTTTTTTGGCAGTCAACAGCATTAAACTTAGGAAGATCTTACTATGCCTAGGCAAATCAGATTATGTATCCCAATTCAAAAGAAACATTTCCTTAGTTACTAGATCCACCGCCACATTACATTCCCAAAAAGCATGAGCCCATTTCCCACTGTCTTCCTCAACACATCTCTGACTTTAATGCATAAAGCCAGCAAGTAATGGTCCTTGAGTCAACCCCGACACATGGTGACACTATGCAAAGACCCTATAGTGGTATATAGTACAGAAGCAGATTGCCAGGCCCCATCTAACTGATGAAAATTCCTCTTCAATTATATATATATATAATGATTTATGGACTTTGTTACATACTTGGGAACCATGCATACTTCATCACATCATTCCTTTTTATTCTCTGTCTTCCCTATCCTTTCTAACCTCCTCTGATCAATTCCTATAATTGTCATGCAGTATTTTATATGCCCCACTAATTAACCCCTTCTTAACAGCATCTTCTGTTCTATACTCAACTATTTTTTTCTGACTTAGCACTCCCCTATCCCTTTTTCTTTGCCTATTATCTTTTTTTAATTCCTGATAGGGAGGGCAACTCTTTACATTGCAGTCTAAACTCCTGTTTAGCCTCATCATTGTATTTCCTTTCTCTCCCAGTTTATTTGCTCACAACATCTTGGTTTAACTGATAATTTCCTCCAGTAAATTCCAGACCCCTCTTGACCACTTTCAATACTCCTGTCCCTATTGGTAAAATCTTCTTTCTCCATTTCCATATTAGCTTAGTTCTTAGAATACTTTCTACTACTTTATGAATGTAATATTATGTATGATTGGTAGTATTCTCCTTAAGGACTTGCATCCAAAATCTTAATCTCTTTTTATCTCTTACTATCTCCCCATTTCATCATCATTCTTTACCATTTTAATGTGCTTGAGTTATGTGTATGAGCCGCAACTGTGTAGCTTTAAAGTAGTCACTTTAAAGTACCCTTTCAAAACAAGTAACCCCCATACCATGTTATTCTGCAACCAACTTGTCCCACTTAACTCTTGCCTTCTTCCTCTCTCAAATAAATTCCTTCACTTCTTTACTGCCATCCACACCTTCTTCTCCAGTTAATAGAAATATGTTTATAAGACTAGAGGGACTAAAATATAATGAAGAGCTTCCAGTTTCTTAATTTTTATATTATATTCTGTTTTGTCTCTTTCCACATATCTTAGCTGCCATAACATAATCCTTTTTAATCTAAACCCCTAAATACCTCATATTATCACGTCCCCATAAGAACGAGTATTGCTGAACCAAATTATGTGTGAATGTGTAATTTATTGCTATAGCTTTTGTTTTATCTTAATTTATTTTATATCCTAAAAAAGACTTGAAACTGTTGCAAAATATTCTACAGCAACAAAAACGCATTTTTCTGGATTTATCTAGTACAACATAATATCATCTTCAGATAAGGTTAATTCTTCTTGCTTGATGCACAGGATCAGACTAGAGCACCTAACAGAATGTCGGGAGGAGTATACATGCTATCATAATAATGTCTGGCTTTTAATAGTAACAGCATTACATTATTAGTATTACACAATAATGAATTATATATAATGTTAAGAAACCAGTGGCACATATATCATTGCTGGCATAGATCAATGATATTAGTGTGACTGTGCAATGTTTCTTCATGACTCCTCCCGTGTAGGACGCTATCTTAAATGTCTTAGTTGTCACACTGATGATGATGCTATCTCTTTCATTTCCCTGCTATAAAACCCGCATTTGCAAGGTTTTTTTCTAGTATACAGCTGAACAAGCTCCTGCCTGGTGCCATGCAGAGTTCTACAGCAGCAGAGAGACAAAAGAGAGACTTTGGAGTGATTAAGTATCATTTTCTGCATTTTCTTGCTGCCTTTAGCAAATTCCACCTAAAACGCCGATTTTCTAGAGTTTCTGTGATTTAAAAAGCTTGTTTCAGCTACATATGGTACTTATTTTACTCCCTGCACTTTAACAACTGTTGTAGGCTACACACTCAAGTGTGACAGCCACTTCTGTGCATTTAAAGTGTTTTTTTGATTGTATCTGCTTTATTTTCTGAAAAAAACAAAAACAAAAAATACTTGTTTTCCCACCTTTCTAAGCTAGTATAGTCCAGTTTTCAGGTTAGTGCTGAATTCAGGGCTGTGTTACAAGTTTCTGTGTTCACCCATACCTTACTTAGAAGGAAGTTTCTCTGTTCACTGTGAGAGAGGGAGCTTTGATCAGCCTATCTGTCCCTGGAGGAGTGGTTTCAGCCCAGAAATTAATAGTTTATTGGCCATTTTGGACTAATTTCTCTTTAATTTCCCTGATATAAAACCTGCATTTGCGAGGTTTTGCGAGCCGGGCAGCGCTGGTTAGCTAGGGTACAACTATTCCCGGCTCCAAAAAGTCTACTCTTCGATTTTTCCCTTGGAACTAGACAAACTTTCAACTTAAGCACTCAAACCATTCACTTCTCATACCGGCACTTGCTCAAAACTCATAGCAAGCACTAATAAACCTTAGCACTTGACCCCCCCCATACTGTAGAGAAGGACAAGACTCTCTATTCGACCTTACCAGTCAATCAGTAAAACAGTTCACTGTACCTATCCAGGCATGTCCAAAGGGCAGTTTCAGGTGTACTCTCTGGTACAACTGGTGAATCTGGGCATTTTGAGGCAATGTTACAATTGCCTTATGTACACAGACAACCCTCTCCTCCTTCAACCAAACACTAATACATGCGAGAGATGCAATTATACAGCCAAACTGGAGGCTAAGCTCTCTCAACCCAAGACTGGACCAGGCAGTCAAGAGGAGAAGGGAATTACTAGCATCACACCACCAGTTTCACATAGACCTATGAAACCAGCACTGGCAAAAAACACACATAAATACACGAAAACATACTCAGAGGCTCTAAATAAATATCTGCATAAGCAACAGAGACCTTCAAAGCAGACATCAAAGCAACCTCCACCCCCCCCAACACAAACCTTGAAACACATACTTCACAAAACCAGTGTGCCACACAATCACAGCCCTTAAGGCAAAATAACATACCCAACACACTAGTAATAGGTGACTCTATATTCAGGCACACTGATGTCCCACTCACTAGGCTGAAGAAGAAGAAGGTTACTGTTAGCTGCCCGTCAGGTGCCAGGATCCGGCACATAACACAAGCACTCAGGTCACTCCAGAACAAGTACAAATATGACTCTGTCATTGTCCATGTTGGTAAGCATGACCTGAGCCGTACCTCCCTGGACTACATGAAAAGAGACATGTATGAGCTCTCTGATCATGTAGCCCAGGCCGGTATGACCCTGATCCTGAGTAGCATCCTGCCCTCACCAAGAATGATACCACGGTATAGAGAAGAAAATTATCAATTTCAACAATTGGCTAAGCTTCTGGTGTCATTGAAAGGGGATCCAGTGTCTGTTAGCCTGGGATGACATGCTCGACAAGCCACACTGCTTCGCTAGAGACGGCTTGCACCTGTCACCCTTAGGCTTTCGAATACTGGCCAAGGCTCTTGCCACCCCATAGTGCCTTTTTTAGGCAAGGCTTAAAAGACAAACCCACCACCGTAAATAGCACAAGTAACAAAAAACTGAGGGTAATGCTACTCAATGCCAGAAGTCTAAACCTCAAAATGCACGCACTTGAGGCACTCCTCAGTATGGAGAAAATCGATATAAGTGCAGTAACAGAAACCTGGTTTAAGGCTCCAGAGAGCATCCCAGCACTACCAGGCTACAATGCATACCATACTTTTTGGCCACAAAACCCAGACTGAAATACAAAAGGTGGGGGAATATCCATATTCATCAAGGATACCCACACCTCCAGGTTAGTGGCACAGCACAATGTTTCATAGATCATACACATGCAACTAACAATGGGAAAAACTGCTATTCAAATTATAGCTTGCTACAGATCACCCACCATGTCCCAGGACCCCCACTCCGCATTCCTGGAAACACTGGGAAACATAAAGGTCCTACCAAACACCCTGATATTGGGTGATTTCAATTACCCAAACATTAACTGGGAAAACTACTCAAGTACAAACTCCCTTGCCCAACATTTCCTAGAATTTATAAACTCAAATGCCCTGGATCAACTGGTCAACACCCCCACCAGAGGTGACAACATATTGGACCTGGTCATCACCAACATGGGCGACCGGTGTTCCACACTGGAGTTCCACCCCTCGCTGGTTAGATCTGACCATAAACTAATCACTCTGGATATCCACATTCCACCACCACCCTCGGTCAAAGAAACCAATGTGAAAAACTTTTCAAAAGCAAACTTCACATTACTTAAGACCGAGGTGGGAAGTTTCAAAGCCCCCATGCTAAAGGATAACGCTGTCCAAGCTGCAAATTCCTTTAATAATGCACTCTACAGGCACTTACAGGAGTGCATGGATCGTGCTATCCCAAACAAAACGAAGACTCACTCCTCCAAGAAAAGGAAACCAGTCTGGTGGACCCCTGCCATAAACAAGCTATACAATAGAAGGAGGAAACTAGTACAGAAAATAGTAAAATCCCAAGGGAAGACATCCCTGATCAGTATCAGCAAGAAACTACATTCCCTCATAAAATCATCCAAGGCTAGCTTCGAAAGAAAAACTGCCATGGACTCCAAAGATAACCACAAGGCATTCTTTAGCTATGTCAAGAATCTAAGTGGCAATTCTCAGATATGCTCGGAGTTAGTGCAGAATGGCACAAAATACACTGAACCGACCAATACAGCCAACATCCTGGCAGACAGGTTCAGTGCAAACTTCACCCCCAAAAGGGCTCATAACTATACCAGAAGAATGTAGTGCCCCTGAAATCACAGACACTCAGGTTAAAACAGCCCTCTCCAAAGCCAAAAACACAGCATCAATGGGACCGGATGGTGTCCCAGGCTACGTCCTACACAAGCTCAAAGATGAACTAACCCCTCACCTAAACACACTGTTTAAACTCAGCCTCTCCACAGGCTACATGCCCACAGAGTGGCGCACAGCAACAGTTATTCCACTCCACAAAGGTGGAGTCACAACGGACCTCGGGAAGTATCACCCTATAAGCCTGACTAGCTTGGTCTGCAAAGCTATGGAGTGCATCATCATGGGTTGATTAACAGAGACACTGGAAACCTCCAAACACTGGACCCTACCCAGTTCAGCTTTGTTAAGGGCAGATCATGCCTCCTAAACCTGGAGGACTTCTTTGAGACAGTTACCAAGGCTATAGACGAGGGAAAGGTGGTCCACACAGCCTACCTAGACCTTGCAAAGGCCTTCAACACCATTCCCCAATCAGGTATTATAGACAAGCTCACCAGCTTGAACATAAACCCCTACGTCACGGGATGGGTTTCCAACTGGCTCATGGACAGAACTCACATGGTAAGAGTTGCGGGAGCTAGGTCTGACTCTAAACCGGTTACAAGTGGCGTTCCCCAGGGCTCAGTCCTAGGACCCCTCTTTCGGCATATACTTCTCAGAGGTACAAGCAAGCACAGGAGGACTATGGCTGACCAAGTTTGCAGACAACTGCAAACTAGGGGCTATAATTGACTCTCCGGCTGACATAGACATCCTCCAAAAGGGTCTCACTGAGACAGATACCTGGTGCCAAAACCATGGCCTCAAGCTAAATGCCAAAAAGTGCATAGTCATCCCCTTTGGAAAAAACAAAGTACTCACAAACTACCACATAGGTGGTAGCCCCCTAAATACGGAAGACGTAATAAGGGATCTGGGGACCCAAGTAGATAGTAACCTCTCCTTTGATAATCACATTGCTAAAGTGGTTAGAAAATCCTTCTATGTGGCCCACCTAATCACAAAAGGGTTTGCATCCAGATCGAAAGAGGTCATTGGGCCCCTCTATGCATCACTCATCAAACCCATCATAGAGTACAATGCCCCATTTGGGATGTACCTTACAAGACACCTGCAACAACTGGAAAGACCATAGAAGTACCTTACCAAGAGGATCACTGGCCTGAAGAAACTCCAGCTGTACTCGGTTGCATACCGCCTACTCAGAGGTGATCTCTGCCTGACATACAAGGCCATGTCCAACCCAGAATTGATGGACATGCTCCACCTAAAGAAAACCTTATCCCCTTGAGCCACACACTCCAGAGATCTAAACCTCACCACAACAATAAATAGGACATGCTGGAGGGATAGATTCCTGTCCCAGGCACTTTCCATGCTCTGGAACAAGATTCCAATCTACATTAGGCAGAGCACCTCGCTAACCCTCTTCAAGAGAAACCTTGACGAGTGGATGGGAAACAGAACGTTTACCCCAGGGATCACTTCAATGGCTCTGCTGGACAGAGGCACAGGGAAGTAATCTAAGGGGGTGGTGAAAGCCAACACATTCCGGCTAGGCTTATAAATGTCTTCAGGCAGATAGCCTAGTACTACCTATGAATTTATGAATCTATTGGGTTCAGTTCCCAACCTCTCAATGTCTCAGTGCCACTGTTATCATGAAAAAGGCTGCATGTACATTTTCTATATATAAGTATCACTGCAGCTGTATAAGGATCATATATGTAAGATCATCCTTATCAGTTTTAATGTATAATTCACAACTCATAATAGGACTAGCTGTCCTTTCCTTATAACACTTCATTGATATATGTATGTCTGAGAAGCATATTTACTTTAAATATGCACAGTATTTTCAGACATCAAACAGGATTTCTGACCATAGGCACACACCAGTCTGTCTAAACTGCCCCAGATGTTAATCTTCTATCTGTGATATTGCATGTCAGTCTTCCATTTGTTTTAGGCCTCATCTATATATATAAAGTGTAAAGTGTACTTTACTTAACCGTATCACTAGCAACAATAGGTAGAAAACAGTTTCAATGTGTTTGTATTTCTCTTCCTCCATCCTCTTTGTCATTATCTTTCTGTTATATTTTTTTTGTTTCTCTTCATTTGTTTTATGATTATATGCATCAGCATAGCACTCTGCAACTAGCTTACTGGCAAGGCCTATTAGTACCTACAGGTGCCATCAGTGGCACCACTATCCCCAGCTGAAGTATCTGGCAAATCTGAGTCCTAGCCTACCATGGCTGCCTCCACACCTCCTGCCCTATGAGCAACTCCCACACCAAGTAGACTGGTACAGTGGCGTATGCTAGTGGCGGTGTGTATGGAAGTGACACCCAATGGCAGCTGGCAGACATTGTGGAGGATATCATTTACTGGAGATGGATGCCTGCATCAGCCACATGGAGACCATACTTAAGTGCCTTGTTTATTTGTGTCCCTACTCAGCACCAGCTCCATCTTCAGAGCCAGGACCCAGTGGTGACAGTACCCAGAGTGATGGGTAATCTCCCACAATGTCTCATCTGGCTGCATTTGTGAATACCCAGTCCTATTCCCTAACCAGGTGTTCCCCTCCATTTTGTGTCCAGGTCCACTCCTTTTGGTTTAACACTCTTCCCCTCACCATCATCTTCTCTTTGTCTGATGTCTCCTTCCACATTATGTACCCCTTCCCTCATTGTATTACCTGGCACCCTGTTAGTCTTGTCAGTTTTTCCCTGCTACCTAACCTATTTAACTTACCTTCCTCTTACTTCTCTTATTTCCTTCCCCAATTTCCCCTTATTTAAAAAAAGGGCACTTTTCCCACCAAAAATAGATTATTCTTCCTACCTTACTTCCATCTTGCTTATTCCTTATTTGCTTACCTTTTATTCTACTATCTGCTTCCTTCATCTTTGTCCTTGTGCTTTTTTTTTTCTTCCCAATCTTTTATTAGGCAAAAAAATGGATAAACACATCACACACATCCTGAAAAAGGACTTATCAAACAATCATTTTTTGTGGTCATACGTTACATGATGCATTGCAGAGAGCACCATCACTCCTTATCTCCTCATATCTAACCAATAAGAAATGGCACTTCTCATTGTATAGTAAAAATTAAGTCCAGTCTACTGTATGCAATGTGCTATAGATATTGTCATTGGTCACACAAACAAGCTGAGCACTGTTAAACAACAGCTGAGGTTTGGCATAATGGTTAAGGTGTTTACCTGATAAAATCAAAGTACAGAGTTTGATTCTCAGCTTTAGAGAAATTAGCTAAGTTTAAAATAGCTTACAACAGCAGGTAGCCTAGTACTTACCTATGAACCAATAAAAGGAAAAAAGAAGTTATGTACTCACCATAATGTTCCATGTGTGTTGTCCATCTTCACCTTCATTCTTACTAGGTTGGGTTTGGATCCAATCCTCGGATTTGTCTCAGCCTTTATTTCCAAGTTCGAGGTCTTCTACCACCTCGTGGCTAACTCCCTATCCCAGCATGCACTGGTACCATCCACAGATCCTGTTTGCCCTAAAATTATAGAGGTATGCCTAACTCAAAGGAAGGATTCAGAGGCTGCTGAAGAAGGGCAGAGTTCAAGGGGATCAAATTTGACTAGACCTAGTCTTCTAGGAGTAAAAGAAAGGGAAGGGGAAGGTGGGTGGGATGTAAGTATGAAGGAGAAGATGGATAACACACATGGAACGTTATGGTGAGTACATAACTTCTTTATGTAATGTTGTCCTATCTCGCCTTCATTCTTACTAGGTTGGGACAGCATCCCTAGCACCTTGTTTCTTGGGGAGTTCATGGGAGAATATTCCTCAGAATCATGGATCCAAAGGAGGCCCTACTCCTGGAGGCCAAATTGACTTTGTAGTGAGTGATAAGCACAGGAGGACTATGGCTGACCAAGTTTGCAGACGACTGCAAACTAGGGGCTATAGTTAACTCTCCGGCTGACACAGACATCCTCCAAAAGGGTCTCACTGAGACCTGGTGTCAAAATCATGGCCTCAAGCTAAATGCCAAAAAGTGCATAGTCATCCCCTTTGGAAAAAAACAAAGTACACACAAACTACCACATAGGTGGTAGTCCCCTAAATACGGAAGACGTAATAAGGGATCTGGGGACCCAAGTAGATAGTAATCTCAACTTTGATAATCACATTGCCAAAGTGGTTAGAAAATCCTTCTACGTGGCCCACCTAATCACAAAAGGGTTTGTTACTCATCTGACCCATCATAGAGTACAATGCCCCATTTGGGATGTACCTTACAAGACATCAGCAACAGCTGGAAAGACCACAGAAGTACCTTACCAAGAGGATCACTGGCCTCAAAAAGATGCCCTATGCAGCTCGACTGAAGAAACCCCAGCTGTACTTGGTTGCATACCACCTACTCAGAGGTGATCTCTGCCTGACATATAAGGCCATGTCCAACCCAGAATTGATGGACATGCTCCACCTAAAGAAAACCTTATCCCCTTGAGCCGCATGCTCTAGGGATCTAAACCTCACCACAACAATAAATAGGACGTGCTGGAGGGATAGATTCCCGTCCCAGAGACTTCCCATGCTTTGGAACAAGATTCCAATCTACATTAGGCAGAGCTCCTTGCTAAAACCTTATCCCCTCGAGCCACATGCTCAAGGGATCTAAACCTCACCACAACAATAAATAGGATGTGCTGGAGGGATAGATTCCTGTCCCAGAGACTTCCCATGCTTTGGAACAAGATTCCAATCTACATTAGGCAGAGCTCCTTGCTAACACTCTTCAAAAGAAACCTTGATGAGTGGATGGGAAACAGAAAGTTTACCCCAGGTATCACTTCAGTGGCTCTGCTGGACAGAGGCACAGGGAACTAATCTAAGGGGCGGCGAAAGCCAATACATTCTGGCTAGGCTTATAAATGCTTTTGGGCAGACAGCCTAGTACCTACCTATGAACCTATAAAAGTATGTGGTTTAGCCCAAGTTGCTGCAGCAGAAATAGTGTCAATAGGCACCTTAGCTAGAAAGGCTGAAGTAGCAATGGCTCTTGTAGAATGAGCCTTAACTTTTTTCAGAAGTTCTTTATTTTGAGACTTGTAAACAAAAGTTATACAATCTGATAACCATTTAGAAAGTGCAACTTTAGACACAGTGGAGGATCCTTTCTTTGAATCTGGAAAGGAAACAATTAGCTGATCAGATTTTTGGAATTCTGCAGTTCTATGTAGGTAAAAACATAACTGTCTATGTACATCCAGTTGATGTAACAAGTACTCTGCTTTGTTTTCATAATTTGGGAATAAAACTTGTAAATCAATACTTTAGTTCAAACTTGCTTCTGAAACCACTTCAGGCAAAAAAGAGAGGGTTTGTTCATAAAGACACTCTGCCTCTATAGAAAAGCAAATATGGGGGCTTTATGGACAGCGCTTGCAACTCTGATACTCTTCTAGCAGAGGTGATAGCCATCAAGAAAATGGTTTTCCAGGTCAAAAACTTTAATTCACAAGATGATGCTGGTTCAAATGATGGAAAACCTATACAAGACAGAACGAAATTCAGATCCCAAGCCGCTGGAGGATCCTTAACAGGTAGTCTTAACAAAATAGTACCTTTGAGAAAAGCCTTACGTAGCTTATGAGACATTCTATTAGAGCCAGAATCACCCAAATGGAAGTTTGAGATCGCTGCTAGCTGAACCCTAACAGTAGGTTCAGCTGCACCCTCATTGAAAAGTTTTGCTAGGAAGTCTAGGATGAAATTAATTGGAGCAGAAAAGGGATCAATATGGTTATGGGCAGCCCATAAACAGAATCTTTTCCATTTGCTCTTGTAAATCATCCTCGTTGAAGACTTATGAGAATAAACTAGAATGTGTCTAACCTGAGAGGAGAGGTTTGGGAGCCTGGCTATCATTGGAATTGGAGCAGCCATGCTGTCAGTTTGAGGGTCTGAAAGGATGGCTGTACCATTACTGATGCATGAGTCAGTAGGTCTGAAACTGGGTCCAGAACCCATGGTTCCTCCCAAAGATGAGGCCACAGAAAGGGGAACCAGATTTGGCAAGACCAGTATGGA
Organism: Protopterus annectens; assembly: GCF_019279795.1. Lineage (NCBI taxonomy): Eukaryota > Metazoa > Chordata > Ceratodontiformes > Protopteridae > Protopterus > Protopterus annectens. Next base: position 712,483,005 of record NC_056745.1, on the reverse strand, counting down.
GCAATGAGTATCAAGTCCCTTCTCAAACAATTGGCTTTCTGAAGGACTTTGGGAATTACAGGAAATGGGAAGGTGTAAAGGATGCCTGGGGGCCAATCATGTACAAGTGCATCCCTTGGTGACTCCCCCGGGGGGGTGATGAGGGCAAAGTAGCTGCTGCACTTGGCATTCATGGATGTCACAAACAGGTCACAGCAAGACTGGCCCCATTTTCCAAAAATTTTCTCTACTTCCTGTTTCAGAGATCACTCAGGAGGCATCAGAATCGCTCTGCTGAGTCTGTCCGCTATTACTTTGGATTTTCTGGGGATGTGCATTGCTATCAGAAAGCATTGGGAGGAGGTAGCCCACTACCATACTCTCAAGGCCTCTCGATATAGGGGGTAAGATCTGGTTCCTTCTTGTTTGTTTATATGCCATACCACTGACATGTTGTCTGTCTCGACTGCAATGGTTCCCAGGTGGAGAAAGTCCTCAAATGCTTGCAACACTAAAAGCACCATTCTCATCTCTAGGACACTGATGTGCAACTGGGCCTTGTGGTTCTGCCAGGTGTCTTGAACTGTCTTTCCCAGATAATAACCCCCCCCACCCTATCTGGGAGGTGTCTGTGGTCACCGTGGCCACTGGTTGGGACTGAACAAATGGACGACTTAGGGTCACTTGATTGGAGTGTAGCCACCACCGAAGGTCATTTTTGCAAGATTCTGTCATAATTATTTTGTTAGACATTGTTAGTTCCTGCATAGACCACTGACTGGATAGCAACCAGTGAAGAATCCTCATATGTAGACGTGCTAGGGGAACTAAAATTATTGCTGCTGCCATGATTCCTAGGGATTTTAGAACTATTCTTGCTGGGACTTAGTTTCTTCTCAAAAAATATCTCACCTGGTACCTAAGAGATTGCACCCTTTCTGGTGGAAGTCTCGCTGTCATCTGTGTTGAGTCTAATTTTGCCCCTATGAATACCACATGCTGAGAAGGCACTAAGGCAGATTTTTCATATTTTATGGTAATTCCTAGGTGGGAGCAGAGCTGCAAGGTTGTATTTCTGGGCCTTGATTAGCAGATGCCTGGTTGTGGCAGTTAAGAGCCAATCATCTAAGTATGGAAGCACCCGGAGTCCTAGACATCTCAAGTGAGATTCTACTACTGCCATACATTTGGTGAACACACTGAGGGCTGCAGTGAGACCAAAGGGCAGAGCTCGAAACTGGTAGTGACTGACCCCTAGCCAAAAGCGCAAGTGTCTTCTGGATTGCCTGTCCATTTTTATGTGATGGTATGCATCCTGGAGATCTATAAAGCACATCAAATCGTCTTTTCCCAGGAATGGGAGAATCGACTGCAGTGTCACCATTCGGAACTAGCGCTTCTTAACTGATTTGTTCAGAATGCTGAGATCCAGAATGGGCCTCCAAATCCCCTGTTTTCTTTGGAACTAGAAAGAATCTTCAGTAAGTTCCAAATCCTAATTGGTGTGCAGGGACATCTTGAATGACTCCTTTGTCTAACAACTTTTGAATTTTTAGAGTTCCCTGTTCCTTTTGACTGGGTGGAACGTCCAGAACCTTTTGCATCTTTGGAGTGGGGAGGAAAAACTGGGTTATGTAACCTCTGGATATGATGTTTTGTAGCCATTTGTCTTTTGTTAGTTGTTGCCAGACTTCTGGGTACAAAGATAAGTGACCCCCGACTGTCTCCAAAGCTGGACAATTGGGTCTCCTTTAAAGAGCGCTGAAAGGGCCTACCAAAGAAAGATTCGCTGTCGCCCTAATTTTGTGGATCCCCCTCTGCCGTGAGGTCAGCGTCTTCCATTATTATTTCCCTCTCTGCCTCTGGGGGAACTTTCACCATGTGTGTCCCGAAAAGATCTCTGTGATATTTGGAACCACATCTTACCACTACCTCTCTGGCCTTTGGGATAAGGTCTAGAAAGCATGGAAAAACAAACTCCTATGGCAGAGTCTTTCCTTCCCGTTCACACCTGGTCAGCGTGTCCTTCAACTTAGGCCTGAACAAGGACGAGCCGTCAAAAGGGGCATTTACAAAGGAAGACTTAAAGGGTTCCGTGAAGTCACATAAGTGCATCCAAGAATGTCTCCTTAGGGAAATTCCAAAACCCGCTGCTCTACTCACTCCATCAGCTGCATAGGAAATGAGTCTCATGGAGGAATTAACAACTGAGTTTAAGGTGGTGGGTCTCAGATCTGACACTTCAACTAGTACCAACTCTAGACCATCTGACTCTGAAGCCAGCAGTTGGATTAGAGGAGGACTTGGAGAAGAGGAAGTGGATGTCGTAGGATTTGAAGCCCTGGGGGTCAGATCCAACAGTAACATGGCCAGCGCTTGTGTCTGTAAAAGCCTCTGTACCACCCGATCCACATCATCATCTGAAGACTCCGAAAAGATCGGGTTGAGGGAGTGGGGGATTTCACCTTTTGTAAAATGGGCGATCTCAAAACAGGGGAGATCGGCTCCAAGTTTGGGGACTGGCTCCTAAGCTCAAACTCCACTGGAACCTAACAAGAAGCTGTCGGAGCCGAAGAAGCCCTGTCTGATCTGACAGAATTCGGATCCGAGGATGACAGTCAAGGAATTTTGTATGCTCGATCCAAGGTAGAAGAAGAGAAAGGTCTTTTTTCAGATTTGTCTGATTTCGCAGAAGTTGACTTATCAGATTTAGACGAACCTGGACCTTCTTCTAGTGCCTCTGAGAAGGGGATTTATAGCAGACCTTTTAAAATTAACTTATTTTTTTCCCCAAGAGGGCTCTATAATTAAAAGAGTGGCAAATAGAGCACAACACCTGGAGATGAACAGCCCCAAGGCAATAAATGCAACGGGTGTGTTTATCGCTGAGGGGAATCTTTTTGCTGCATCTGTCACACTTTTTAAAAGCCATAGGTTTATCCTTACTAGACATTTCAGAGTGAAAGGGAGGAACACTAAACAACAGCTAACAACAGTTTTATATATATATATATATATATATATATATATATATATATATATATATATATAAGCTCGACCCTCTAACTTAAATGGGCCAAGCTATTGTAGACAGAAAATAGACAGGGAAAAAACAAAGACACAGCCCTCTAACTTAAATGGGCTCTATTACAGTTCTCTAACTCAAACAAATTGTACTACTACCATACCATCATCATCTTTTGGCTGTTCCCATTAGGGGTTGCCACAGCAGATCATCTATTTCCATTTATTCCTGTCCTGTGCATCTTGCTCTGTCACACCAACCACCTGCATGCCCTCTCTCACCACATCCATAAACCTTATCTTAGGCCTTCCTCTTTTCCTGTTACCTGGTAGCTTCATCCTTAGCATCTTTTTCCCAATATACTCAGCATCCCTTCTCAGCACATGTGCAAACCAATGTAATCTTGCCTCTCTGGCTTTGTCTCCAAACCTTCCAACCTGGGCTGACCCTCTAATATGCTTATTCCTAATCCTGTCCACCCTGTCACGCCCAGTACAAATCTTAACATCTTTAACTCTGCCACATCCAGCTCCAACTCCTGCCTTTTTGTCAATGCCACTGTCTCCAACCCATATAACACAGCTGGTCTCACTACCCTCTTGCAGACCTTCCCTTTCACTCTTACTGGTACTAGTCTGTCACAAATCACTCCTGACACTCTTCTCCATCCACTCCATCCTGCCTGTACTCTCTTCTTCACTTCTCTTCCACACTCACCATTACTCTGAAGTATTGATCCCAAGTATTTAAACTCATCCACCTTCGCCACCTCTACTCCTTGCATCCTCACCATTCCTCTATCCTCCCTCTCATTCACACACATATATTCTGTCTTAGTCCTGTTGACCTTCTTTCCTCTTCTCTCTAGAGCATATCTCCATCTCTCCAGGGTCTCCTCCACCTGTTCCCTACTCTCACTACAGATCACAATGTCATCTGCAAACATCATAGTCCATGGGGACTCCTGTCTGATCTCATCTGTCAACTTGTCCATCACCATTGCAAATAAGAAAGTGCTCAGAGCTGATCCTTGATGTAATCCCACCTCCACCTTAAATGCATCCGTCACACCCACTGCAGACCTCACCGCTGTCACACTACCCTTGTACAGATCCTGTACCACTCTTACATACTTCTCTGACACTCCCGACTTCCTCATACAATATCACAACTCCTCTCTAGGCACCCTGTCATATGCTTTCTCTAAGTCTACAAAAACAATGCAACTCCTTCTGACCTACTCTGTACTTCTCCATCAACACTCTCAGAGCAAACATTGCATCTGTAGTGCTCTTTCCTGGCATGAAACCATACTGCTGATCAGTAATCATCAAGTCCCTTTTTAACCTAGCTTCCACTACTCTTTCCCATAACTTCATGCTGTGACTGATCAATTTAATCCCTCTGTAGTTACTACAGCTCTGCACATCACCCTTATTCTTAAAAATCAGTACCAAAACACTTTTTCTCCATTCCTCAGGCATCCTCTCACTTTCCAAAATTTCATTAAACAATCTGGTTAAAAACTCCACTGCCATTTCACCTAAACACCTCCATGCTTCCACAGGTATGTCATCTGGACCAACAGCCTTTCCATTCTTCATCCTCTTCATAGCTATCCTTACTTCCTCCTTGCTAATCCATTGCACTTCATGATTCACTATCCCTACATCATCCAACCTTTTCTCCCTCTCATTCTCTTCATTTGTCAACCCCTCAAAGTACTCTTTCCATCTGCTCAACACACTCTCCTCACTTGTATGTTTCCCTCATTATCCTTTATCACCTTTACCTACTGCACATCTTTCCTAGCTCGGTCCCTCTGTCTAGCCAATTGGTACAGGTCCTTTTCTCCCTCCCATACCAATTACACTTAACAACAAGCTTGGAGGAAAAGAAAGAAACACAAGGCTTAAAACCCTCTAATTTAAACAGGCTAGTTACAGTTCTCTAATTTAAATGAACTGTACCACAAATATAACAGTTACACTTAAAACAAGCTGGGAAGGGAAAGCACAAGGCCTAATGAAAAAAAATGAAGGCCAAAAAGCAGAAAACAGCTCAAACACGAAAATGCTAAACAACAAATAGATACACTAGCTATAAAAAACTAAAGTAACCTAGGAAATATTGATAAAGATTATTGAAAAAGAAGTACTTAGCCAGAGCTAGCAGACGAATGCTCAATCTTGTTTAGTGGCAAACGAGATCTGGGGATGGTTCCAGTGCATGCTGGGATAGGAAGTTAGCCACGAGGTTGGAAATTAAGGCCGAGATGGATCCGAGGATCAGATCTGCACCCAGCCTAGTAAGAATGAATTTGAGACAGGACAACATAACATTAAAGCTTATACCTTTACCCTAACTGTTGCCATGGCTCAACTTGTTACTGACTTGCACTGTAGACTTTTAAGTCACAGAATGGGGTGTTCTAGTCTCATTATAACTGTATTCTTTATTTTACTTTTTTTGCTTCCATTTCGTTGTTGAGTAACATTCCCCATATATGTGTTTCCCCTGACCACTTCAATATGAATCCTAAAATAGCTCACTTAGTTAATGCTGTGTTTCAGGGAGAATCACAAAATCCTGACCTGAATCTTTTGATTACTGTTTCTGTGCTGTTGATGGGTAACAGTTCTCTTCTATGTGTTTTCCTGACCAGTTTCAGTATGACTACTGCATTAGCTCACCTAGTTAATGCTATGTTTATAAGAATATTACTAAACTTGAGTAATGGGTTTAAATCTCCCCTGCATTGACATTTGTTTATTACATTTGCCAATATACTACAGGTGCACTGTTAAAAGAAAAATGTGTTGATGTCATGAGTAGTGTAGGTTGTTACGTCATGTTACTTTAGTGTATCCCCTCCATCTCTACATTCATGTATTTTGGATGGGTCTACTTCAAATGATCGAAATACCAGAATATCGAAAACAGATTCATCAAAACAACCTTGCCGAATCTTCACAACACTGAAAACCCAGAACAGCAAAAACTAATCCTGGGAAGAGAACCACTTGGCCACCATGGTGTACTTTGCCCTTTCCCCACTGTAGTGCAGTCTCAGAGTTGGTATATTTAGTTAGTGGTGGGGTGTTGGGGGTGAAGCCCCTGTACTTTGGAGAGTTTTCTTTCTTTCTTTGTGGTATTGTCCTGGTGGTCAAGTGTTTTTTTTTTCCGGGGTTAGTTTTCTCTGTTCCAGAAGTTCGATGTTGTGAAGATTTGGTGATGTCTCGATGATTTTGTCTTTGATATTTGGTACTTCAATCTTTTGAAGTAGACCCATTTTGGATATATATAGTTGTGTGTCATACCCGCTGTCGACTGTGTTCTGCATCCATTCTATGTTCGCCACCTCCTTTTGTATTCTTTTTTGCTGCCTTACTAGCACCTCTATACTCAGCCCTTAAAAATCATAGCTTTACTTTGGTATGCAAGACACTTTTCTGCATATCTGTTGCCATGAGTCACCACAAGAACTCACTACTATTCGTGTGTGCACGCACTTGTGAGCTGACTAATGTAAAGGCTCACACATGATCAATGTTTACTGCAGCTTAGTCCAACACAATCTTCTCACTGGTCCCTACTCTGGCTGCAACAAGGAGCTGCTCCTTGTGCAAACAGGCTTGACCGCATGCATTGTAATGAGACGTAGGGCCCATTGCGCACGTATGGTAGTGCTGGCTTCGCTGCAACTGCGGGCATGGTGTTTCTTAATCCCCAGATTTGTTGCTGGTCATGTTCCTGTTCATTGTGATCTTCCCACACCATTCTCTGGTTTGTGCCCAAGATACACCTGATGCTCGTGGGTTTTTTTCTGTCACTTAAGCATTTTCGTTAGTCAGAATGGAAAAGGCTTTGCAGGTAAGGTTTCTCTCTGGTCTTTTTTATTGACAAAAGATTAAGAAGCAGAGTCCCATTCAGCTTGCTGGTTAAACTTTTTTTACCTCCTCCATAGCCTGCAGTGCTGTCAAAACATCTTTCTCCAGGAAAAAATATTCTGAAAAAAAATGGATATTGCAAACTTGAATCTCACACCTACTTCTGGACACACACTAATTTCTGGGACAATCCTACTGCTCTTTTGCCTGGTATACAGTGAATAATCATTTTTCACAGGCACTTTTTTATCCACTGTTTTAATATTTTTTACTTTCTCCGCAATTTTCTAAGAAGCAACTCTTTCTCCTGGAATGACTCCATCTTTATTAATACAGCACTCCGCTTCTTTCTGATGGTCAGATAATGAGCCCCTTCAATTAACAAGTCTCTCTGTGGAACATCAGTCTGGTTGCTTACTTTTGCTTGCAGAAAATAAATATGGTCCACTCTTTCTAGTTTCTCTAGTATAGCAACATAATCTTATGTTTTCTCGGTGCTCTCTGTCTTCTACTATTTTTTAAATATTTCTTTTAGAGAAGCCTCATCTTAAGCAACAAGTCTTTCCTTCATATCAGTCTCTGATTTCTGCAGATTCATTAGCTCATATGAATGGCTGCTTAAAGCTTTTGCATTTAATTGCAGGGTATTTTATAACATTACTATGGAAAGCAAAAGACTACTGTATTATGTTCAGTATCAAATGTTTATGCTGAGCAGCTTCCCAGAAGATAAGAATGTACGTTTAGAAATCACGCTCAAGTATTTCAAAACGTTCAGTAAATCTAACACATATGTTCATCCTGCAATGAGCATTCATATTTTCAGTTACTTATTGGCAATATGCATAGACAGAGAACTTTAGCTCTGACTGCAGTGATGGAGAGTATATAAAATGCAGTTGCAATGCACTCAGTTTGTATGTAATACAGTTTGCAATCACTGTTAATATGTCTCTAAGCTGTCCCTGTTTTGCCTCATATTTTTGCCCTCCCTCCCTCTCATGAATTTATTTATTTTTCTTGTGACTCACTGAGGATTGAAATCAGACATTAGAGTTTCATTATTTCTGATTGTTCTGCCCCACTGCATGTTGATACAAAATGTGTTATTACATTGATTTTTTAAATGAATTAGAGTATTCAAAAGGTGCCCAGACTTTGGCCATTGTTTCTCCTATTGTTTATGACTTTGTCCAGAATTACTGAACAAAGAGGTTGAGAGCTATGTGACTAATAGTAAAATCATAGGTATACCACTATAGTTTATTAATAAACAAATTACTGCATTTCATTGTTATACAGTTTTGTTCTACATTGCTGCTCTTATAAAACACTTTTCTGAATGGTGCACTTATCACAGACTTTAAATGTTACATAAAAATAGGCAAATATCAATACACAAAGAAAGTTACAATATTTACACAGACTAAAATCATGCCATAAACAAGAGACATTGTCATAGACTGAAAAAGCAATCTATAAGCTGTACTAACCGTAGTCTCTGAAAAAGTCACATTTACTTCTTACGTAAAGTGTTCATTTCATTAGACAGTTGTTCCAAGAGGCTTGGGCCAGTTCATAAAGAGATTTTACTCAATTAAATAAAGGAAAATAAGTTCTGATTAATTTAATTATCTCATTGTTTCACAGAATGTAAAACAGCAATTTACTTTTTTTATTTTGTTTGTAAAGGAAGACACAACTTTGTAGATTAAAAGAAATGTTAATAAAATGCGTACTCTTGTGGAAATAAGTACTAATGTTATACTTTAAATAGTAGTACAGTAATGTTCATTTGGGGAGTAAAATGCAGATCAGCTTTAAAATGTTACTTTCAGTGGTTTCAATTATCACTGCATTATGCTCTGATAGTGAGACAATAACTTGTAAAGTATATTCAAATAAACCGTTTGTACAAACAGAATTGTAAAAATAAGCACCACTCCATGGCTGATTTTCAATGAATCTACTAGTTAGTGACATTTTCTATGAATTAATTTATAAAGACCTTGTCTAAAACATAATTCAAACATTTTGAGTCCAATGTCTCAGTTGCTGCCAAATATAAACAATTTAATTGACAATTGTATAATACTTACAACTCAGTAACATCTTTCTCTTGAAAATTGTACTAACATAAAAGTATTTAAATTGCATTCTTTTCAAGATAAAACCTAGACAAAGTTGCTGCAAGTATACAAGTGATTCTCACAATCTGTACAAAATATGACTGATGGCATAAAGTTTAATGTACAAAGTTTGGTTATGGAAAAAATAATATTTGTGTAATGATGGCTAATGAATGCTGGTTTAATAGGCCTTGCTTCAGTAAATATGTTAAAAAATATCAATGCAATAAAAAGTAAGTGTGTCTGTGTGAAAACTATAGTAAATACTTATTTAAGCATTTCAGTTGAAAGCAATGTATTTAAAAACACTATAACAGATCCCCTATCAAATTGCTCCAGACCAGCTAATTCAAATATTTTCACAGAACACATCCATTACACTTTAAAAAACCCAGTAGGATGACTTTTAAAAGATGTAAACTCTACCAAGAGTGCTGAGAACAGTGACTTCTAAGGTGGCTGCACAATGAGTAATAGCGGAATTCTCTCTCTCTCCAAGTGTAAGCTCAGCAGAGAAAGCCAGTGGACTTATATTTCTGGGTAAATTTTAGTAAATGTTTAGTAAGTACACTGCCTGGATGTCAGGAAAAAAAGAAATACAGAGTACCTGAAAGAAAAACAGCTACAAAAGGTGAACAGAAAACCAGTAACTTGGAAATTGACAAATGTGGGATTACAAAGCAGGAATTATATTTGTGAAACATGACAGAAAAAGAAAATCTGGAAATATTGGACTCTGTTAAACTTGTAGGGGACTTTAAAGCATATGCTCTACTTCATGTCATTAATGTTGGGAAAAAGTTAACTGTAAGTAAAACAAATTTTTAACACTACTATTTTTATAGTGCATGATTTTCTTTTCATGCTTTTCTCAGTTATTTTAAGTGTAATGAGGATACTAATCGAATGTAAACAGGTGCTCCTGTTTTTTTTTTCTTTCACCTTTCTTCTCTCTTTCTCCTTGTTCAATTTTGAGAAATGTAGGCACTGCATTATGAAAAAAAGAAAAGTCTGGTTAAAAGAGCATGACAATAGTGTGCTTTTTCTCATTTTTGCATAGGGGAATGACTGGATTAAGGCATTTAGCAAGTTTTAAGAGAAAGCAAGTAAATGAAAAAGACTATTGAATATTACATGGCTTTTTTCTAGCAAATAAATGTGCTTAATAACAATTCTGTATCTGGTCCTCATGTCTCCAGGAGACAATCTGATAAGGAGAAATGGGTAGGAGATACTATTCTCTAAAAGCATTCAAGTGTTTTCTCAGCTGGGAGAACTATAAAGATAAGACAAATCCAGACAATACTTAGTAGAAGCACAGGTTGTACCATGCATCTTAGCATGGATAACCTTTCTTTTAGGTTGATTAAGTCTGAGTGTGGATCTCAGTTCAGAACATTTGTTTCTATTAGGAGGTTAAAACTTTAATACTTGAAAGTGTACATAGTTTTGTGTGTTAGTATTAAGTTAATAGGATTTAGAGGGTGTTAGAGGTGTGCGTGTGTGTGTTTTTTCTGAGGGCTTTCAATAAAACAAAAAGTTTTGTAAGATGTGACATTGGACAAGAAACAACTCTATAAAAGATCAACCTGGTAAAACAGTGTATGCATGTTACACAAAAGCTGGAACTACACATTTAACAAAAAAGCTGTTGTACATAAAAGGTGGGAATAATGTCTCTCCAAACACCATCATATTGGGTGACTTCAACTACCCAAACATAGACTGGGAACATTACTCAAGCCCCAACACCCTAGCCCAAAGGTTCCTTGAGTTCATAAACTCAAATGCTATGGAACAACTAGTCACCATTCCCACAAGAGGAGAAAATATACTAGACCTGATCATCACAAACATGGGGACAAAATGCTCCACACCGGAAGTATATCCCTCATTGGTGAGATCAGACCATAAATTAATCTCACTGGAGATCCACATCCCACCCCACCCCAGCAAAAGACCACAGTGAAGAACTTCTCAAAAGCAAACTTCACACTTCTTAAGACTGGAGTGGTATCCTTCAAGGCCCCGAGCCAGTGGAAACCACAACCCACGCTGCTGAAACCCTTACAAATGCCTTCTACGAGCACCTCCAGGAATGTATGGATCAAGCAATCCCTAATAAAATCAAGACCTTTTCCACCAAAGGCAGGCGCCCAGTCTGGTGGACTCCAGCCATAAACAAACTCTACAACAAGAGGAGAAAGCTACTACATGACAGAGCAAAATCCTAAATGGGAAGGCATCTCTGATCAATACTAGCACTAGCAAAAAACTACGATCACTCATAAAATCATCCAAGGCCAACTTTGAGAGAAAAATCGCTAATGACACAAAAGACAATCATAAAGCCTTCTTTAGCTATGTTAGAAACCTGGGTGGAAACTCCCAGATATGCTCAGAATTAGTCCAAAATGATAAAAAATCACTGAACCCACAGACATTGCCAACATACTGTCAGACAGGTTCAGTGCAAATTTCTCCCTCCCCCCCCCAAAAGGAGAAATATCTATCCCACCAGAGTCTAGCCTCCCAAACATCTCAGATGCCCAGGTGAGAGCTGCTCTCTCTAAAGCAAAAAACACAGCATCAATGGGACCGGACGGTGTCCCCGGCTGTGTGCTACACGAACTCAATGAGGAACTAAACCCACACATAAGGCTGCTGTTTAATCTTAGCCTTACTACAGGATACGTACCCAAAGAATGGCGTACGGCAACTGTGGTCCCACTCCACAAAGGCGGTGCTTCTACGGACCCTGGAAATTACCACCCCATAAGCTTGACAAGCCTTGTCTGCAAAGCTATGGAGAGGATCATAATGGAACTCATAAATAAAGACATTGGGGACCTACAGACACTGGATCCTACCCAATTTGGCTTTGTCAAGGGCAGATCCTGCCTCTTGAACTTGGTCGACTTTTTCGAAACAGTCACTAAGGCCATTGATGAGGGTAAGGCAGTTCACACAGCCTACCTTGACCTAGCAAAAGCATTCGACACAATAATCCACTCGGGCATCATAGAAAAGCTCACCAGCTTAGATGTAAACCCATATGTCACAAGATGGGTTGCAAACTGGCTCAAGGACAGAACACACAGGGTTAGAGTTGCTGGTGCCATGTCAGACTCTAAGACGGTCACGAGTGGTGTCCCACAGGGCTCAGTCCTGGGCCCCCTCTTGTTCGGCATTTATTTTTCTGAAGTGCAGGCAAACATAGGGGGATTGTGGCTGACAAAATTTGCAGATGACTGCAAACTGGGCACCATAATTGACACTCCATCAGACACAGACATCCTCCAGAAAGGTCTCATAGAAATGGATAACTGGTGCCAGAGCTATGGCCTTAAGCTAAATGCCAAAAATGTATAGTCATACCCTTTGGGAAAAACAAGGTAACCCCTAATTACTACATAGGTGGTAATCCATTAAACACGGAAGAAGTTATCAGGGACCTGGGGACCCAAGTTGACAGTAACCTCTCTTTGACACTCACATTGCCAAAGTGGTTAGGAAGACCTTCTACATTGCCCACCTGATCATGAAGGGATTCACCTCCAGATCAGGAGAGGTCATTGTACCCAAGTACTCTTCACTTATCAGACCAATGATTGAGTACAATGCCCCATTCGAATGTACCTTACCCGACACCTGCAGCAGTTGGAAAGACCCCAAAAGTTCCTCACCAAAAGGATAAAGGGGCTCAAACATATGTCATACGATGCCCGACTGAAGAAACTCCAGCTCTATTCAGTCGCATACCATCTGCTCAGAGGTGATCTGTGCCTGACATACAAGGCCATGTCCAACCCGGAATTAATGGACATGCTCCACCTCAAAAAATCCAAATCCACCAGAGCCACGAGAGCAAGAGACTTAAACCTCAACACGGATATAAATAGGACGTGCTGGAGGGATAGATTCATCACCCAGAGACTCCCTACACTATGGAACAGAATCCCAGTCCATGTGAGGCAGAGCCCCTCACTGACTCTGTTCAAGAGAAATCTTGACGAGTGGATGGGAGATCGTAGGTTTACCCCGGGAATCATCTCTGTATCACTGCTGGACAGAGGCACAGCTAACTAATGGGCATAGTATTCTCATCCTAAGGGGTGGTGAAAGCCACACACACTCTGGCTAGGCTTATAAATGCCCTAGGGCAGATAGCCTAGTATGAACCTATGAACCTATGAATACAATGATGCTTTCTGTAATGTCTTTAAATGTCAATGGTATCACAGATAAGTACAAAAAAGAATGAATAGTGAACTATATTAAAAATGGGCGGCTACGGTGGTGCAGTGGTTAGCATTGTCACCTCACAGCAAGAGGTTCTCTGGTTAGATCCTCGGCTGAGGTACCTTCTGTGTGGAGTCTGCATGTCCTCCTTGTGATTGCATGGGTTTCCTCTGGGTGCTTCGGGTTCCTCCCACATCCCAAAGACATGCTGCAGGTGGATTGGACACTCTAAATTGGCCCTAGGTGTGAGTGTGTGTGTGTGTGTGTGTGTGTGTGTGTGTGTGTGTGTGTGTGTGTGTGTGTGTGTGTGTGCCTTCTGTGGAAGGTTGGGCGCCGGGCTGGCAACTCGACACTTTAAAACTCCACTGCCAATCATGAGTGGACAGGTGATCCGCTGTGGTGACCCCTAACCGGGAAAAGCCAAAAGAAGAAGAAGAAGTGAACTATATTAAAAATGTAAAGTGCAAATAGCCATGCTACAGGAGACACTCTTGGAAGGAACTGAACATGTGAATTTGCTAAAGAAAGTTTTTCGGATGGTTATTCAGAGGAATACCTGGGACAAAGGAAAACAGGAGTATTTGCATTAATTGCAAGAACAGCTCCAATATTGATAGAACAGAATAAAAAATATAATAATGGTTAATTTGTAGTACTAAGGGGCTACAGGCAAGGGAGGAGGATTACACTGGTGTGTATTTATATTTCACCTAAAACTACTATAATGGAGCTAAGAAAATTCTGGGAATATTACTTACAGGTGGGGACGGAAATTTGATTTGCAACAGTGAAGATGTGTCTGGTGAGCACAGAAGGGAAAATATAACAAAAGAAGATAGATTTTTGAAGGGATTTCTGAAAATATTTGGCAAGGAAGATGTGAATTCAGTACTAAGAGTTCAGAGTGTACTGATATATTATTCCCCAAGTTACAAAAACTGGGCTAGGCTAGAAAGAATTTATATTTCACAGGAACATGTGCATTTAATTGACGGTCTTGATATACACCCAATAGCTATTTCAGATTATGTGCCAATAATAACTAAAATAAAAACACTGGTAATGAAATAAAAAAGAGACATTGATACTTTCCCACCTATCTGTTTAAAAGAGAGGAATTTAGGGAACAGGTAGTAGAAATTATTCAGGTGCTGTTAGGGAAGATAGAAATTTATTCTGAAAATATAGCTATGGCGTGGGATAAAATTAGAGTTTAAAAATAGTGTGGAAATAAAATAAAGGGAGATATGGTTAATAAATAAGAATTATTTAGAGGTACTGACAAATGTTAAAGTATTGCAGAATACGGAATCTCACAGAACAAGAATAGGAGCAACTGCAGAATACTAAACAGAAAATAAGAGAGTACCTTGATAACATGCAAGAATTTAGAAATACTGTTGTTAATCAACTTTTTTTGATAATAACTCTACAGAACAAAAACTTTTAGTACAACGACTCAGGCAACAGAAAGTAGAAGGGGCTGTCACCAAGTTTAGGGAGCCTATAACAAGGAAAGATAACAAGATATCCTATAGAACTATACAAATATTTTGGAAATTCTATGAAAGTCTGGATAAAGCAGATAAATATGGAAATCAAGAAAAAGTATAAATTGAAATGTTTGTGGAATAATTAATTATGCCAAGGTTAGAGGTAGCTGAGGCTCAATTACTAAGAGTCATGACAGGAGGAGATAAGATAAAAATGGTGATGTATAACCAATCTACAGGAAAGTCCCCAGGAATAGGTGGTATTCCTGTGGTAATTTGGAAGCTAGGAGGGAAAAAACTGATAAAGATCTGGAAGGCTTTGTTTAACAGTATTTTCAGAGGAAGAGAAGGACCAACATCCTGGAAGAAAGCAGTGCTAGCTGTATTACCTAAAGAGGGTAGAGATTCATCAGATCCAGCTTCATGCAGGCCAATGTCAATGCTAAACCGTGATTATAAAGTGTTTAGGTCTATAATGACTTAAAGAATGGCAAAAGTGATACCAAAATTGATAGATCAATGTGGTTTTGTGGAGGGGAGGCAAAGCTTTGACAATATTAATAGAACACTGATGAAACAAAGGGAAGCAAAATGTAAGAAAATACCACTGATGTTAATGGATCTTCATGTAGAGAAAGCATTTGACAGAGTAAGCTGGGACTTTATGACAGGGCAATGGAAGCATTTGCATTCCTTGATAAAATTATAAGGCTGATTAGGAGGATATATGAGGGATCAGAGGTAAAAACTAAAGTGTGTGGTTCCCCTCTGATAATTTCTGCATGAGCAGAGGTCTCCTCTTTCCCCTTTATTATTTTCTTTATATTTAGAACCACTGGCAAAGAAAATAAGAGACTCAGAAATTAAAGGATAAACAGTGGATATAAAAAGTTTACACACCCCTGTTAAAATGACAGGTTTTTGTGATATAAAAAAATGAGACCACAATAAAGCATTTAAATCATTTCTCACCTTTAATGTGACCTATAACCTGTACAATTCAATTGAAAAACAAACAAATCTATTAGGGGAAAAATATAAAAACGTACAATAAGCTGGTTGCATAAGTGTGCACACCTTTAAACTAATACTTTGTTGAAGCACCTTTTGATTTAATTACAGCATTCATTCTTCTTGGGTACACACCTGCCATAAATTAAAAAAAACTCTGATTAAACTCAAATAAAGTTCAGCTATCTTAGTAGTATTTTCCAGACATTTACTCAGTTGCCTGCTACAGCAAAAGCCATGGTTCACAGAGAGCTTACAAAGCATCAAAGGGATCTCACTGTTAAAGGTATCAGTCAGGAGAAGGGTACAAAAAAAAAATCCACAGCATTGGATATACCATGGAACACAGTGAAGACCATCATCAGAAAGTGGAGAAAATATGGGACAACAGTAACGTTGCAAAGAACTGGACATCCCTCCAACATTGATGAAAAGACAAGACAAAAACTGGTCAGGGAGGCTGCCAAGAGACCTAGAGCAACATAGAAGGAGGTGCAGGAATTTCTGGCAAGTACTGGTTGTGTACTACATGTGACAACAATCTCCCATATTCTCCATATGTCTGGGCTATGGGGCAGAGTTGCAAGACGGAAGCCTTTTCTTAATCAAGTCTTCCAAAAGCATGTGGGAAAATGTTTTATGGTCCGATGAGACCAAGGTTGAACTTTTTGGCCACAGTTCCAAAAGGTAAGTTTGGCACAAAAACAACACTTTGCATCACCAAAAGAACACCATCCCCATGGTGAAGCATGGTGGTGACAGTATCATGCTTTGGGGTTGCTTTTCTTCAGCTGGAACTGGGGCTTTAGTCAAGGTGGAAGGAATTATGAACAGTTCCAAACACCGGTCACTTCTGGCACAAAACCTTCAGGTGTCTTACTGAAAGCTGAAAATGAAGAGGAATTTCACCTTTCAACATGACAATGACCCCAAGCATACATCCAAATCAACAAAAGAATGGCTTCACCAGAAGAAAATTAAAGTTTTAGAATGGCTCAGCCAGAGCCCAGACCTAAATCCAATAGAAAATCTGTGGGGGTGACCTGAAGAGGGCTGTGCACAAGAGATGCCCTCGCAATCTGACAGATTTGGAGTGCTTTTGCAAGGAAGAGAGGGCAAATATTGCCAAGTCAAGATGTGCCACTCTGATAGACTCCTACCCAAGAAGACTGAATGGTGTAATTAAATCAAAAGGTGCTTCACAAAGTTTTAGTTTAAGGGTGTGCACACTTATGCAACCAGCTTATTGTATGCCTTTTTATTTTTTATATTCCCCCCTAACAGATTTGTTTGTTTTGCAATTGAATTGTACAGGTCATATTAAAGGTGGGAAAAATTTCGTATTTTTTTTATATGCACTGTAACTGGTATGGTAGTCATGAAAAGCTGACTCTTTTTGCAGATGGTAGTATTATATCTGATAAAACCAGAAAAGGACATTAAAGTGTTGTGGGACATTTTGAGACAGTTTCAAATCTTTTCAGGATACAAAATTATTGAATGTAAAACAAAGGCGATAGCTGTAAATCATGTACCCACACATGAACTGGTTCAGCAATATCCATATTTATCAGGACATGATAAAATGAAGTATTTAGGAGTATGGATTAAAAATGACTCCAGTGTGGCAGCTAAAGATATGTGGGAAGAGACTAAACAAAAGATAATACAAAAACTGAGAAACTGGAAGCTCTGTTATATGGATATGGATAGTAAGATACAAGCAGTTAAAATGTTTTTAGTCCCTTTAGTCTTATACAAATGTCGGGCATATTTTTATCAACCAGAGGAGAAGTTCTGGAGAGCAATTAATAAAGAGCTGAAGGATTTTACCTGGGAGGGAAAGACAGCAAGAGTCAAGTGGGATAAACTGATTCTTCCAACAGAACAAGGCAGATTGGGATTAAATGATTTGAAGGGGTATTTCAGAGCTACACATTTATGACTCCTATACATAGAGCAAGCAAAAGCCTATACTTCAAAGTGGAAAGGAATGATAATGAAATGGGGGAAGCTCAAGAAACATGGAGAGACTGGGGTTTTGGATGCAGACCTTTAAGGAGAATAACAATAATCATACAGAATATTTTATTCATAAAGTAGCAGAAAGTATTCTAAGGACTAAGCCAACATGGGAATGGAGAAAGGAGATTCTGCCAATAGGGATGACTGCAATTAGGGATGCAGACAATAGGCAAGAGGGGGCTGAAATTTATTGGAGAAAATTGGCAAAGGAACCAAGGTACTGGGAGCAAATAACTAGAGAGGGAAAGATAATACAATGGAAAGATGCCAAGAATTTATTTGGACTGCAGGTTATAAACTACCTTCTCTATCAAGAATTGATATCAGAGTACAGGCAAAGAGAAAGAGATAGGGGGTTCCTAAATGAAATACCAGCACTCGTAGAGTTTTTAGTAGAATCTAGATTTTTGCTTGGAAATATTCTATAGATATTTTTATACCCCAAGTAGACTCCACAGAATTTTTCCTCAGATAGACAGCAAATGTTGGAGGTGTGATGGGGAAGAAAGAAGTAATTGGGGAACATATATTCTGGGAGTGTAATGAGTTGGCAGACTTTAAAGATTGTCTGCAGACTATTCTGTCAGAGACACTAGTTGAGCAAATTGGTGTAACTAGGGAAATGATTTTCTGAGCTATGACACAGAATTGGAATTGCCTAGACATAGTAAGGCCTTGCTGAGTCTAATTACGGTGGCTGCCAAAAAAAGCAATTAATAGAATATGGAACTCAAAGTGTAAACCAACTGTACTAGAACTAGTGAATATAGTACCTGAGATAAACCAGTTGGAATTAGGATCTTTAGAAAAGGGTAGGAGCAAATTACACAGGAAAAATGCAATTGTGGGAACAATACATACAGGGGAGGAATGAGGTTTAAAAGGATTTGAATGAGGTAAGTACTATTTGAATGACAGTGATTATGTAGATTATAAGTGATGTATATTTGGAACTAAAAGTATGTCAATATGGTTTGTGATGTAAAATGCTTGTGTTTGATTATGTCAATATTGTTTGTTTTCATTTATATAACTATATGCTTGCCTATGTCATAAGTGATAATTTAATAAAGATGCTTCTTCTTTAAAAAGACAGTACTGAGAATAGCCTGCATACTCAGCAATTTGCTGATTTTATATATACATTTAATACTTAACAGTAATTTACAGAGTAATAAAAATATTGTAAAAAATCATAGCTTTAACATGCTGCATCACCTTTTATTAATCTACACAGAGATGCATATAGAAAAAGAAGTTATGTACTCACTGTAACGTTCCATCTGTGTTGTTCATTTTCATTTTTCCTTAACATATGAGACATATGAGCTCAGATCTGACCCTTGGATCCAGCTTGGCCATTATTATAGATTCTAGGATCCCACTCTTGAGCTCCTCCCCTACCCATAATGCCCCTGAATACTGGAATACCTCAGATCGAGTTTGCTGCTATTATGTGCAATACCATCAGAAATACCTTCACAAAGTTATGACAAAAAGTAATAGCTAAAGGATCAGGAGCTGAAACAGGAACTATGGTTCCTATCAAGAATTCCATTAGGTTCATCCCAAAGACATGGACAGGGGAGTTTGAAAAAGAATGAAAATGAACAACACAGATGGAACATTATGGTGATAACATAACTTCTTTATCTGATGATGTCATTTTCATTCATTCCTCAACGTATGGGACAGAGTCCCCAGCTATGGTAACCTTGGGTGGCCTTCATGGAAGGATGTTCTGGAGAACCTTGGAACATAAGACAGCTCTGTTTCTACAGATGATGCCCAATTTGTAATGAGCAATAAAAGCAGGGGTGTTAGACCATGTAACAGCTGCACAAATATCAACTGAAGCCCTTGCCCAAAAAGCAGCAGAGGTAAACACTGACATGGTGGAATGGGCTTTTGGATGCATTGGTCAAGTTATGCCTTTCATGTAATAAACATAGGAAGTACAATCTGTTATCCATTTAGCCAAAGTAACTTTTGAAACCAGTTTTCCTATTCTGTTTTAAGCAAAGGAAATAAATAACTGATCAGTTTTCTTAAATTCATTGGCTCTGTGAAGGTAAAACTGAAGCTGTCTTTACACATCCCACAGATGAAGGGTGTACTCTCCTTTATTTTCAAAATTGGGGAAAACACTGGCAAATTAATCACATGATTGAGGGTGCTCTCAGAGGCAACTTTTGGTAAAAAAAATGAGTTTGTACGTAAATTATTCTTTGTGGAAAAGCAAATACGGTGGTTTGGAAGATAGAGCTTGGAGTTCAGACACCCATCTTACAAAAGTTACAGCCACTAAAAAGACAGTCTTCCAGGAAAGAAACTTGAAATCTACTTTAGCTGATGGTTCAAAAGGAGAGTGTACTACAGATTGCAAAACCATAATGAGGTCCCAAGGTGGAGTAGGGTCCTTTATAGGAGGTCTGAGTAAATAGGTACCCTTTAGGAAGGCCTTACATAATTTAGACAATGCTAAAGAAGAATCATTCTCACCGATGTGATAGTTGAAATTTAATAGTGGAAAACGCTGCCCCCTCTTGAAAAATAGAGGCAAGGAAATCAAGAATAGTAGGAAGTGGGGCAATAAAAGGACCCAAGTTTCTCTGATGAGCCCAAAAGGAAAACTTTTTCCATTTACTTTTGTAAACCTTTCTAATTGAAGGTTTATGAGATAAGATCAGTACTTTATGAACCTGGAAGGAAAGCCTGGAATGTCTAGCCAGAACTGGAATTGGAGAAACCATGTGGTCAACCTGAGGCCTGGAATGTTCTGGTGAACCTGCCCTGATGGGTGAGATGGGAAGTTTGGACTGGGGTCTACCATCCAAACAGGATTTACTAGGTGAGACCAAAGGAAGGGAAGCCATAACTGTCGAGGCCAAAAAGGAACAATGAGGATTACTGTGCTCTTCAACTGAAGTGCTTTATGAAGAAACTTGGGGATATGAGGTAGGGGGGATAAGCATAAAGGAGACCCGAGGGCCAAACATGGACTAGAACATCTCTTGATGACTGTCCCTGAGGTGGGATAAGGGCAAAGAACCTGCTGCATTTGTTGCTGAGGGATGATGCAAATAGGTCACAGTAAAGTTGACCCCATCTGTGGAAGATCATGCTTGCCACTGACAGATTGAGAGACCACTCTTGAGGCATGAGGATGGTCCTGCTGAATTTGTCTTCTAGAATGTTGGACTTCCCCGGTATGTACATTGCTACAGGAAAGCGGTTGGATGAGATAACCCACTGCCATACTCTCATTGCTTCTCGACAAAATGGGTAGGATTTGGATCCCCCCGTTTGTTGATGTACCAGACTACTGACATGTTGTCTGTTTGAATTGCAACACTCCCTAGAGGAAGAAAGCTCTGAAAGGTTTGCAATGCTAGAAGCACGGCTCTCATCTCTAGGACACTGATATGCAAACTGGTTTGTTGTGGGGACCACATGCTTTGAACAGTCCTTCCCAAGTAATGCCTCCTCCACCTCAACTGGGAAACATCCATAGTCAAAGTGGCGTTTGGTGGAGGAAGAAAAAATGGACACCTTTGACTGATCTCCTTGGATTGAATCCACCAAAGAGACTTTTCTGCAAGCCTGGGACAGTTTTATTGGACGTTGTAAAGGGTGTTGATGACAGGACCATTGCACTGCTAGGGTCCATTGTAAAATTCCCATGTGGAGGTGAGCAGTGGGAATTAAAAGTAATTGCAGCAGCCATCGACCCTAGAGCTCTGAGAACTAGTTTTTCTGGAGAAGAAGGAAGAGAAAAAAATTGTCTGACATGAATCTTCAGTTTATGAAGTCTGTTTTGAGGCAGAAGATCTAAAGAACTGACAGTGTCTAACCGAGCTCTTATGAACTCCAAGACTTGAAATGGTAGAAGTTATGATTTGCCCATATTGCCAGTGATTCCCAGTGAGTGAGACAGCTGTAGAAAATAGTCTCTAGCTTTTATGAGCAGATGCCTGATCAGTGTGGTGAGGAGCCTAAGTAAGGAAACACTCTGAATCTGAGCAGTTTGAGGTGAGCTGCTACCACTGCCCTAGGGGCTGTGGTGAGACCAAAGGGGATGGCTCTGAACAGAGAATGACTGGCTCCCAGCCGGAAGCATCGATACCTGTAAATTTTGATGTGATAGTATGCAACTTGATGCTCGATTGAGCATATCCAGTCATTGTTCTGCAGGAAAGGCAGAATGGACTGTACCATGACCATCCGGAATTTGGACTTCTTTACAAACTGATTTAGATAACCAAGATCCAATATAGGTCTCAGGTCCCCTGTTTTCTCTGGCACTAAAAAGAACCTTGAGTAAATTCCAGATCCTCTTTGGTCTGGGGGGATCTCTTAGATAGCTCATTTGTTTAGCAGCTTTTGAATTTCTATAGCTGCAAGCTCCCCCTGATTGGGTGGAACATCAAGGAGACATTTTCTTTTTTTTCTTTAGGGGAGATTGAGAAAAAGGAATGAAGTATCCTCTGGATATGATCTTGTGCACCCAAGAATCTTTTGTGATGGCTATCCAGGGATCTAGGGGCAAGAATAAGCACCCCCGACTGCCTCCAGAGAGGGACAGTTGGGTAACCTTTTAGGAGCACTAAAAGGAACTTTCTGAGAAAGAATCTCGAGATCCTTGATTCTACGGACCCCTCTGCCATGTGGGTGACATCTACCATTTTGGCTATCCCCCCCCCCCACACTGCCTCTGAGGGAAAAATCTCCACGTGATTCCTGAAAAGAACCTTGAGACTTCCAGAAGCACATCTTCTTCCCACTGTGTTGATTCCTATAAAAAGATCTCTGCGGGGTAGAAAACCGGATTCTGATTGCAGACAAGGTCTTTCTGTCCTGTTCACTGTGGGAAAGAGTCTCTTTCATGATGGGCCCAAACAAGGAAGATCTATCAAAAGGAGCATTGATGAATGAGGCTTTGAAAGATTCTTCAAAATCTCACAATCTCACCCAGGCATGTCTCCTTATGGCTATGCCTCAACTAGTCACCCTTGAGGTACTTTCAGCTCTATGTGAGATTAATCTCATGGATGCAATTGTAATGGATTGTAGGGTGGTCAGCCATGAGGAAAAAGACTTCTGTTCCTCTACAAACATGGTCCCTGGGTCAGAATTAGAGAGTTCTATCAAGTCCCTCTGTAATCTGGTAAAATGTGCCAGTTAGTTCAGTAAATGTAGGACAAATGTCGCTGATGCACACAATCACTTTCCAAACTGTCCAAAACCACAGACTCTCTGTTGGGAGGTTGTACAGAGGAGCTCTGTTCAGCCAGCTTTTTGGCAGCTGCCACAACAACCATGGCATCTACAGGAACCTCTTTAATCCAGTACTGTCTTTCAGCTGGGGCACTCAAAATTTTATCAGGGTGCTTGGAAATTGTTTCCACAAAGTTCGGTTCCTTCCATGCCCTGTGGGAGACAAAGTTTATAAGCTCATCCATGGGGGACAACCCAAGATGTCAAAGGTCCAGACCCAAAGGCTTCCAAAAACACCGACTCCTCCTGGGAAGGGGGTTGTTTAGACCAAACAACTTTCTGGTGAAGGATTTCTAGAATGTCTCCAAAAGAGACATCCTCAGGTGGAGATCTGGGGACCATTCCCTTTCATCAAAATCAGTGTCTTACATAACAGATTCCTGTGGGGAATCTAAGTGCCTCTTCTTCTTGCATGTCTTCTTTTGAGGGACCTCCTCAACAGGATACTCTTGTAAGGTATCAGAAGAGGTGGGGAGCTCCTCATTGGAAATTGTATGGAAACTCATTCAGGCTGGCTGTCCCTGAGAGGTAGGATGAGCAGACTCAGGCACAGGATCCATATGGGGATCAAGGGATGGATCTGATGATGTAAGAGTTGAGGAAACTTTTGGTGACAGAAAACCCTCTCCACCACTTCGAAGACTGAAGGACCTGGTGAGACCAAGGAAAAACTACTCGGAGTGGAGGGTCTTGAAGCAGACAATCCCGGGCCTTCCCTGAACCTCCACTCTGAAAGAGGAGTCACAGCCAAGATGTCAAGCACTGAAGTGCACAGTGGAACTGATGGCTCCAAAAACTTCAGAGTTGAGATCTTCCCCTTGGATCCAACTCTGAAGCTTCAGCTCTGAGAAAGATCCAGCTCTGAGGGGGTAGGAGTCAATCAGATCACAATGTCATCAGAGTGGAAGAAACAAGCAACTTTGGATCCAATGGCTCGGCTCTAGGGATCCTCATATCGGATGACTCTGAGATGGAAGATCGGATTGGAGAAAGAGTGACAACAGGTTGAAAAGAAGGCTTTAGGCTCTCAGATCCGATGGGAGCTGGAGATGGTAAGACTCCCATTTGGATCTTTGTCCTGGGGAACTTTTCCATCATCCTCTCCACCTCTGCTTCAGAGACACTTTGAGATGACCTAACGAATGATGAGGTGGAAGGTGGTCTTGATAATTTTTTTGGTGTCTCTTGAAAAAAATGGAGACTTGAATCTTTGTGATATCAGCTCAGAAGAGAACCTTGGAGCTTGAAGCTGAGGAGATGAGACTGACAGTGGTGTAGGATCAGAATCTTTTATTTCCATGGACTTAGCCACTTTTTCAGGTGGCTCTGAAGGAGTTGTGGCATGAGAAGAATGGGCAGGAGAGTATTTACAATGCTCCCTGGGCTCCTTAGACTTTTGAGAGGCAGTTTGAGCCCCTGACGGAGAACAAGTAAAAGAAGATGCTGAGGCTACCAGGAAAGCTTTCAAAATGAACTTACTATGCCTCTCACTAAGACCTCTAACAAAAAAAGCTGCACATATAAGACAAGAAGTGTCCAGATGTGCTGGCCTCAAACAATAAATGAACTCCCTGTAGGCAATAGAGTTGGGGATCTTATACCCACACAAAGTGCACTTTTTGAATCCAGTCGGCTTGTTGGCCATACTGGAACAACTTAGAAATAACAACAAGCAAAGTTAGCTAGGTCTAAGGACTAATGTCACACAAAAAACTAATAAGCATTAAATGAATCTGTAATATATATATATATATATATATATATATATATATATATATATATATATATATATTTTTTAGAGATGAAGAAAAATAGAAATACCAACAATGGTATATCTGAGAAGGGAGAAAAAGAAGAGAATGGGAAAAAACTACCAGCAATAATTGATAAAGAATATCAAAAGAACTGGTATAATGAGCAAAGCAGATATTAACAAGAGTTAAAAGTTAAAACTAAATATGGGAAAAGAATAAAATAAGTTTTAATTCACACTCACTAAAACCCCTAGTTCAATAGATCACAATCTCATTCGAACCTGAAGAGCGCAAGATGAGATCTAGGGTACTGCAGTAGTCAGGGGCATTGTGGGTAAGGGGAGGAGCTTGACTGTCAGATCCTAGAATCTATAAGAAAGATGGCCAAGTCACATCCGAGGGCTGGATCTGAATCCATACGTCCCATACATTGAGGAACAAATGAAAATGACAACATCAGATCTGTTTATATAATATAAAATCAATCTTTTGTAGTAGTACGCAGCAAAGCATTTCTTTCATCACACAATTAAAAAATTAAGGGTCTGACAGTGATGAAAATGATTATAAATTATTGTATAGCAAAGCTACCAAAACATAAAATGTGCTGCTCATTTTTATAACTGCTAGCCAAACAAGCAATAAAGATAGCATGCAGAAGGGACATATACACCCATGTCTAACAAAGAAAAGCAAGGTACTGTGCATGAAACTAATTTATAACTAGTAACCTGTACTTTGTCCTGTGAACAGTAGTAAGTTTAATGCTCAAATGCTCACTGTAAAGTCCTACTATAAAAAAAGTTCTAGCAGCTAAAAATGGGGTAATATAAAACACATATGTGAGTTGTTAATAGACTGCCTTTAAATAAATGTCCAAACCTGTGTATGGCAAATGTAACTTCTTAGCAAGTACCTGACATGACAGAGCATTTTCTATATTTAAAGGTTAAGTCCTGAGTTGTAAAACGGCATCCTGAAATTTTGTAATGCATCTACAATGTAAAGTGATATCAGTAATTTATTTTACTTATATGTGCTAACTAAGCTACAAATATTAACACAGTGTACATACATATATGTACTACATAACTAAGGTAAAAAGTATTTGCTCTATTTAAATATACAGTATGTGTTTCACTCAGGACCTTCATAAACAACAAATTTAGTATTTGAAAAGAAAAAGGAAAGCTATTCTGATGATTCATTATTACTCTCTTGGTTTGTACTACTTACTGGTGTGTTGAATATTAATGATGACACCACCATTTATATCTTGTAACTTTTTGTGAGTTTCTTTCTCTGAGATCTGATAACATATCAAATGACAGACTGTTGAGCTAAACAGCAATAGAGAGTTGAGGTATTTATATAATCAGTATTGAACATTATGCTTCAGTAAAAGAATATTTGTCAATATAAACATAAATATGGTCAAACAGTATGAGTGCATATAAAAAATGAAAAAGGACTCTGATTTAGTCTACATTCTAGATGTCATTTGGTTTGTTAACGAAGTCTTAGTGTATGAATTCTGATTTTGTAATATGCCACTAATAAAAATGCATATACATTATTTATATATCACTGGCCAGGAGTGGGTGTCACAGTGGTGTAGTGGTTAGTGTTGTTGCCTCACAGCAAGAGGTTCTCCATTTTGATTCTTGGCTGGAGTGTCTTCTGTGTGGAGTCTGCATGCCTTACCTTGATTCACGTGGGTTTTCTCCAGGTGCTCCATTTTTCTTCCACATTCCAAAGACATGCAGTAGGTAGACTGGACCCTCTAAATTGGCCCTAGTTGTGCGTGTGGTGCACCATCTGAGGAAGGTTGGGCCTTGGGCTAGCAACCTGAGCCTGTAAAACCTGTAACTGCTACAGAAACGAGTGCTGAAAGGTGCTCGTTACCTGATGTACCACATAGTGAATAAATGGGAAACAGAGAGGCCAGGAGTACTTGGGGCCAACAGTAAATAAATGCAGTCTTGAATGCCAAATGGATAAAATCTGATATTGAAATTGTATATATCCATAGTATGCTCGTATCATAAGACAGTCAATGTTTTCCTGTTATGACAGTCTTGTGCATTACTTGTTCAAAACTGATATTAAGCACTGATAGTACTTGACATTATGCACCTCATGTGCCAAATGTTCATGTGTCTGGTTAAATACCATTAATTAAACATGCAGTAAAATTGAAAATACTTCACAGTAATATGATTTAATGTAAAGATGCTCCTATACTGACTTGTATATTGAATGCCAAGAAAAAATTGTTACTGATTGTCACTAAAAGTAAGCTAAAATTCCACATTTGAGTATATCTTGAATCTGCAAGAGACTGACATTGTGTGTTATGATCAAAGGGAGGTTGATTACAATCCAAAGAACAAAAGATAATTTAATATCAAACACTGATATCCCCTAAAGTCAAAATTTCCTAATGTTATTTTGAAAATGCATTGCCTTTCCATGCATATTAATCAGACTTTGAAGTATGTGCCAAAAAATGAATACTAGAGACAATTCAGCTGTAAACAATGATTTGAGAAAATAGCACTGCATCATAGGCATGTTTCTATTTCCTGGCTGACAGTCTCTCTATTCAGAATTTGTTACTGCAAATATTATTATTTTCTGGATTTACAAGTGTGCTTTGTTAGTAAAGCAGGATTTTTTCAGTAAAAAATATTAAAAAGAAATTAGTCTACTCAGCAAACTGTTATGTGCAAGTAAATAAAAAGATTAATGTGCACTGTTTAAATCAGAGCTGAAAGTCTGAAATCACACAACTGTAAATTAAT